>NW_027624513.1:0-8122 GCF_034508935.2 Berghia stephanieae | reverse complement strand
AAATCTATCGTTTGGTTAATGAGATATCACTAATTATTGAGAAATCGCTTTTCAAAATGTTATTATATACTACATACTTTTTATAAAATGAAAATATAACCAATAAACTTTTGATGAAAAGTTCACAGTGATGTGTTTCAAAGAATGAAAAATAATAAGGAATAGACCCAAGATTAAGATTACCCGCCGTGAAATCATTGACTTCACGATTCGGTAACTGACTAAAGTTCGCTGAGAAACGATTTAACTGGTGCATCACTGTGAACATTTCATCAAATAAGCATCAAAATAAGTTTATTGGTTATATTATATTTTATAAAAGTATGTATATTATAACATTTTAAAAGTGGTATCTCATTACCAACTTTCCCTCAGTTGAGAGAACTGCGAAGTATGTTGACTTCTCTCGTTAGGCATGTGGAGTGGACAGCTTGCGATCAATGACATTATACATAATGTCACTGTGTGGAGTCTGTTGACTCACCATCTTGTGGGCAGGAGGTCATGATTGTCTCTATCCCCCCACCTCACAACATGCGTCTATGGGTAATATTAAGAACGAAGTAACAAATGCCACATGATAATCGCGCTTTACGACAAGCTGGCAGGAGGTCTCTACCTGGCTATACCCAAATTCGTTCAACAATCACACCCTCTCCCAATCCATTCTCACCACCATCGCGTTTTTCCAAGTTAATTAAACAATATTTCATACAAACATATAACACAATACGATTGAGACAGTGTATCTGGTGTATGAGTGTGTTTTCAAAGAGTGACAATATTAAGACAAGACCGAAGTGAGTAGAAAAGTGCCAGAAGACAATAGAGAATAAAAATATTTTTTTTTCGCGGCGGTGGTGGGGTTTGAACCTGCGACCTTATTGGTACGACAACTCCGCCTGGCAGGTGAGAGCGTGGCTCTACCGTGTGAGCTATCCACGAACACAAAAATATTCGTTTCAAACCCAAAGTCATTTCTAGATCCCTCTCTCACCCACTTCTTGAGATCGCCGATTCGTTCACCACCATCGCGAAGTAATTTTGACCAGCAGTTAAGCTTAACAGCCAATATTCTCATCACAAACATATAACACAGAAACGATTGAGACATTGAGTATGCTCCGGTGTATGGGGTGAATTTTTAATTCAGAAAAGCGAGTGGAGCAGGCACTTATGTTGGCAACAACAAGACACGAAGTGAGTAGAAAAGTGCCAGAAGACAATAGAGAATAAAAATATTTTTTTTTTCGCGGCGGTGGTGGGGTTTGAACCTGCGACCTTATTGGTACGACAACTCCGCCTGGCAGGTGAGAGCGTGGCTCTACCGTGTGAGCTATCCACGAACACAAAAATATTCGTTTCAAACCCAAAGTCATTTCTAGATCCCTCTCTCACCCACTTCTTGAGATCGCCGATTCGTTCACCACCATCGCGAAGTAATTTTGACCAGCAGTTAAGCTTAACAGCCAATATTCTCATCACAAACATATAACACAGAAACGATTGAGACATTGAGTATGCTCCGGTGTATGGGGTGAATTTTTAATTCAGAAAAGCGAGTGGAGCAGGCACTTATGTTGGCAACAACAAGACACGAAGTGAGTAGAAAAGTGCCAGAAGACAATAGAGAATAAAAATATTTTTTTTCGCGGCGGTGGTGGGTTTGAACCTGCGACCTTATTGGTACGACAACTCCGCCTGGCAGGTGAGAGCGTGGCTCTACCGTGTGAGCTATCCACGAACACAAAAATATTCGTTTCAAACCCAAAGTCATTTCTAGATCCCTCTCTCACCCACTTCTTGAGATCGCCGATTCGTTCACCACCATCGCGAAGTAATTTTGACCAGCAGTTAAGCTTAACAGCCAATATTCTCATCACAAACATATAACACAGAAACGATTGAGACATTGAGTATGCTCCGGTGTATGGGGTGAATTTTTAATTCAGAAAAGCGAGTGGAGCAGGCACTTATGTTGGCAACAACAAGACACGAAGTGAGTAGAAAAGTGCCAGAAGACAATAGAGAATAAAAATATTTTTTTTCGCGGCGGTGGTGGGGTTTGAACCTGCGACCTTATTGGTACGACAACTCCGCCTGGCAGGTGAGAGCGTGGCTCTACCGTGTGAGCTATCCACGAACACAAAAAATATTCGTTTCAAACCCAAAGTCATTTCTAGATCCCTCTCTCACCCACTTCTTGAGATCGCCGATTCGTTCACCACCATCGCGAAGTAATTTTGACCAGCAGTTAAGCTTAACAGCCAATATTCTCATCACAAACATATAACACAGAAACGATTGAGACATTGAGTATGCTCCGGTGTATGGGGTGAATTTTTAATTCAGAAAAGCGAGTGGAGCAGGCACTTATGTTGGCAACAACAAGACACGAAGTGAGTAGAAAAGTGCCAGAAGACAATAGAGAATAAAAATATTTTTTTTTTCGCGGCGGTGGTGGGGTTTGAACCTGCGACCTTATTGGTACGACAACTCCGCCTGGCAGGTGAGAGCGTGGCTCTACCGTGTGAGCTATCCACGAACACAAAAATATTCGTTTCAAACCCAAAGTCATTTCTAGATCCCTCTCTCACCCACTTCTTGAGATCGCCGATTCGTTCACCACCATCGCGAAGTAATTTTGACCAGCAGTTAAGCTTAACAGCCAATATTCTCATCACAAACATATAACACAGAAACGATTGAGACATTGAGTATGCTCCGGTGTATGGGGTGAATTTTTAATTCAGAAAAGCGAGTGGAGCAGGCACTTATGTTGGCAACAACAAGACACGAAGTGAGTAGAAAAGTGCCAGAAGACAATAGAGAATAAAAATATTTTTTTTCGCGGCGGTGGTGGGGTTTGAACCTGCGACCTTATTGGTACGACAACTCCGCCTGGCAGGTGAGAGCGTGGCTCTACCGTGTGAGCTATCCACGAACACAAAAATATTCGTTTCAAACCCAAAGTCATTTCTAGATCCCTCTCTCACCCACTTCTTGAGATCGCCGATTCGTTCACCACCATCGCGAAGTAATTTTGACCAGCAGTTAAGCTTAACAGCCAATATTCTCATCACAAACATATAACACAGAAACGATTGAGACATTGAGTATGCTCCGGTGTATGGGGTGAATTTTTAATTCAGAAAAGCGAGTGGAGCAGGCACTTATGTTGGCAACAACAAGACACGAAGTGAGTAGAAAAGTGCCAGAAGACAATAGAGAATAAAAATATTTTTATTCTCTATTGTCTTCTGGCACTTTTCTACTCACTTCGTGTCTTGTTGTTGCCAACATAAGTGCCTGCTCCACTCGCTTTTCTGAATTAAAAATTCACCCCATACACCGGAGCATACTCAATGTCTCAATCGTTTCTGTGTTATATGTTTGTGATGAGAATATTGGCTGTTAAGCTTAACTGCTGGTCAAAATTACTTCGCGATGGTGGTGAACGAATCGGCGATCTCAAGAAGTGGGTGAGAGAGGGATCTAGAAATGACTTTGGGTTTGAAACGAATATTTTTGTGTTCGTGGATAGCTCACACGGTAGAGCCACGCTCTCACCTGCCAGGCGGAGTTGTCGTACCAATAAGGTCGCAGGTTCAAACCCCACCACCGCCGCGGAAAAAAAAATATTTTTATTCTCTATTGTCTTCTGGCACTTTTCTACTCACTTCGTGTCTTGTTGTTGCCAACATAAGTGCCTGCTCCACTCGCTTTTCTGAATTAAAAATTCACCCCATACACCGGAGCATACTCAATGTCTCAATCGTTTCTGTGTTATATGTTTGTGATGAGAATATTGGCTGTTAAGCTTAACTGCTGGTCAAAATTACTTCGCGATGGTGGTGAACGAATCGGCGATCTCAAGAAGTGGGTGAGAGAGGGATCTAGAAATGACTTTGGGTTTGAAACGAATATTTTTGTGTTCGTGGATAGCTCACACGGTAGAGCCACGCTCTCACCTGCCAGGCGGAGTTGTCGTACCAATAAGGTCGCAGGTTCAAACCCCACCACCGCCGCGAAAAAAATATTTTTATTCTCTATTGTCTTCTGGCACTTTTCTACTCACTTCGTGTCTTGTTGTTGCCAACATAAGTGCCTGCTCCACTCGCTTTTCTGAATTAAAAATTCACCCCATACACCGGAGCATACTCAATGTCTCAATCGTTTCTGTGTTATATGTTTGTGATGAGAATATTGGCTGTTAAGCTTAACTGCTGGTCAAAATTACTTCGTGATGGTGGTGAACGAATCGGCGATCTCAAGAAGTGGGTGAGAGAGGGATCTAGAAATGACTTTGGGTTTGAAACGAATATTTTTGTGTTCGTGGATAGCTCACACGGTAGAGCCACGCTCTCACCTGCCAGGCGGAGTTGTCGTACCAATAAGGTCGCAGGTTCAAACCCACCACCGCCGCGGAAAAAAAATATTTTTATTCTCTATTGTCTTCTGGCACTTTTCTACTCACTTCGTGTCTTGTTGTTGCCAACATAAGTGCCTGCTCCACTCGCTTCTCTATGTCAATATTGTATTGTTATAAATGTGTAAGCAAATGACAAATTGCCACTTTTTTTGGGGGACAATAAAGATTTATATTATTATTATTATTATTATTATTATTATTATTATTATTATTATTATTATTATTTATTAGTATTATTATTATTATTATTATTATTATTATCATTATTATTATTATTATTGTTATATCTGTTTTCCCAGTTGCTTTCTATCTTTTTCTTGGAATGAGATTACTTGGTTTATCCCGGCCTTGGCCTGCGTCTTTGGCTGAGAGGGAAACAGTCAAATGTGGAGTATTTGTTTTTGGGAGATTATATGTTCTTCCCTTGTCAACCATCTCTTATCCGTGTAGATGTACTGTAGTTTTTGTTTGTTTTGAATATCATGTTTTGTAAACAGTTGAGTGTATTCTGCTTGGTGGGATCTTGTGCTTGTGTCTGCTTGAGGTCATCTCAAACTAAACACACTCGTGGTTTGTTCTTAAAATCTACATCTGTTCCAGATTTGAACCATTCGCCTTTGTCTTGTATAATCTGGTGTGATTTTAACGAATCTATCTAGACTTTTTTTTTTTTTTTTGCCCATCTTGTTTTCTGTAATTTTACTTTGTTGAAATGTGTCGCAAGCGCCGTAAAACCTTTAAAAACAAACAAAATCAAGCCAAGTCAGTCCAATTGCATTGAGATGCAATATGGAAGATTTCTTTCTTGAACATTTTTTAAATTTATAAGTGGAGACTTGATTTGATGTGCGCGCTTCCCAAAGATCCACCACTATAATATTATAATAATAAAAAATATAACACGTTAAGACTGAATTCAGGCTGGCAATTGTCATTTTCTATCATGAAGCTTTAATAGTGAATGGGATCGCTTCAATGCCTCTTTTAACAATGAATTGAAAGGTATTGAAACGGGGGGAAAAGACATTGGGAGAAAGCAACAACAAACAAAACAACAACAAAAACCCAAAAAACCCATAATACAAACAAATCAAAAACAAAACAAGACAAACAAACAAACAAAAAAGATAACACACACACACACACACACCACACTCACACACACACACACACACACACACACACAGGTTCGCAAAGAAATCAATCAGACGACCAAATAAAAAAATAACACATAGCACAGAGAATTAGAGAAACCGTTAGAAATAATAAATAATCAAGATTTGTGTCACTGTCACCGCCGACACACTGTGTCATAGAGATTTGCTATGTGTGTTCTTATAATGCGATTATCGCATTGGACATCGATGGCACGACACACGCAGGCGTCGTGAATTATAAGTGTGTTCTATCATTTGGTTTTTCTTATTACCCTCTAGCTATATCTAGTTCAAGAGTTCTCACCTACACATGATTGTAAGTTCGATTTAGTTTCACAACTAGTAAAGTGAGACAGTAGCAGGGATAAATAAGTTATTGCGTTGGAATTGCGTAACTTCGAATCGGGTCCTTCCAAGTATCGGAATTTGATTTTTGAAAATATGCTTGATTTTTGTTCATATCTTTGTGAATTCTGCTGATTATCGAAATGTACCACATAAGTAATTTAAAAAAAAAAAAATCGAGATGAAGCATGAGCCGCGCGAAAGGCTGTATTTTTTGTTCTTATTTATCAACTTTATTTCCAAATGAAAAGAACATAGATTGCCAATTTACTCAGACATCTTTTGTGTTGTCTGTCTGTATTCAACTATGAATGAAACTAGACAATAAAGGACATTGTAGGACATGTCTTTAAAACACCGTTATAATCGTAATTATAAAATGGAAATACGAGCTGGGTTATAAATTGTGCATTTTCAAGGTATAATAATACAATGGATAGGGAGTTAGAGGAGGCTGGTCAGTTCATCAATTAGAGGAGCATCGTACAGTCAACGAGCGAAACGGGTTCTTTCCTCCTCCTCTCTCTCTTCTTCTTCTTCTTCTTCTTCTTCTTCTTCTTCTTCTTCTTCTTCTTCTTCTTTTTCTCCTTCTTCTTTTCTTTTCTTCCTCTTATTATATTATATATTATTATTATTATTATTATATTATTATTATTATTATTATTATTATTATTATTATTATTATTATTATTATTATTATTAATTATCATCAGCATCATCATCTTCATCATCATCATCATCATCATCATCATCATCATCATCATCACCATCATTATTATTATTATTATTATTATTATTATTATTATTATTATTATATATATTATTATTATTATTATTATTATTATTATTATTATTATTATTATTATTATATTATTATTACTATCATTATTATTAAGTTATATCATTATTATTATTATTTTGCCATTAATTGCATTGGTTTTTAGAGGTTAGGATGTTTAGCACTTTCGAAACAATTCCATAACGAATTTCAAGATTAATCCTAAGTCAAAATGAGAGAGATGAGAAACAGACACATTAAAACTCTTTGCAAAGAACGAAATAGTGTTTTTCTAAACAGCGAAAGTAAGGGCAGCAGGAAAGATATTTTTTTAAAAGTCTCTACTACATCCGTTTTCTTATCATTTGAAACTCGATAAACCTTGACACTGGGTAAAGCCGTGGCCTTCGTAAACTAACTAGGCTTTAAGCTAGGTCTAAACATAGGAATCTATTCATGAAATGGCATAGGGAAAAGAAAGTAAAAAGGGTTACAGGTATAGATAGAACGAAATTTACGTCAGTCAGGTTTTGTTATTGTTTTTGCCATCCATACTTATGAGTAATTCTCATTAAACTGTAGTAACCAAACTATAAATCTTCAAGGTTACACATAGTTTTGTGTGTCTGTCCGTTATATTTCCGGATGGCAATGTTGTGAGTCTCTTAGCCAAGCGTACACTATCTATATCAAAGTTGTAGTGGAGATAAGATGTCAGATGAGACATCAAAAGGTGTTGGAAGTTGGGGGGGGGGGGGGGGGGTGAGTGTGTGGTATTTCGTGGGAATAAATCATCGTATGACAGTCGACTGAGTCGAATATAATATTATTTAGAGAGAAATGGTCTCGTCAGAGCTCGTACGTTACCGTTCTCTGGTCTCGTAATATATATATAAATATATATACAAGTTTGAGGCAGAGGTTTTATTTTAAAAAGTGACCCATCTTCGCAAAGCGGTAATAATGTCGGGTAGTTCAGAAGACAAAATTTGAATTGATAGACAGGAATATAAGGCTTGGGTTAAAGTTGTCCACCAGGGCTACCAGGCCCATAGAGCCGGACGTTTATCCCGATTTCATTAGCGTGAAACGGACAATGGCAACTTCTTGCTATCCTTTGGATAGGACGTTAGTCTAACGCAAAGTACTTTCCGTCAGATCTAACAGACGCAGCTACCCAATCACTGCTGGGTGGACAGGGGGTCAGAAAAAAAAAATCTCGATTGCCACCCCCGGGATCAATCTCGGTCCCTTTGCGTGTGAAGCGAGTGCTCTACCAACTGAGCTATCTGGATCCCCGAGACGAGGATTAACTGTAAAGTTTTAATTGAAATTAATAAATGTGTGTATTTTCTTAAACTGTGAAAATTTCACTTTTCTTGGTCATTTTAACTTTGATATAATATTGTT
>NW_027624512.1:0-23588 GCF_034508935.2 Berghia stephanieae | reverse complement strand
TATTTTTAATTATATTTTTGGATAAATCTATATTTGTTTTTTGGTAAAATCTATAAACTAAGTGTTTTTGGGTAAAAACTATAAATCAATGGTTTTTTTGGTATAAATCTAAAAAACATAGGTTTTTTTGAAAAATCATAAATCTAATGTTTTTTTGGTAAAATCATAAATAAAAGGTGTTTTGGTATAAACTAAAAAATTAAGGGGTTTTTTGGTAAAATCATAAATCTATAGTTTTTTGTAAAAATCAAAATCTATAGTTGTTTTGGTATAAACTAAAAATCTATAGTGTGTTTTGGAAAAATCTTAAATCTAAGTGTTTTTTTTGGTAAAATCTATAGTGTTTTGGTATAAATCTATAAATCTATAGTTTTTTTGGGTATAAATCAAAACATAGTGTGTTTTGGTATAAATCATAAACTATAGGGGTTTTTGGAAAAATCTAAAATCTAAGGGGTTTTTTGGGTAAAAATCAAAAATCTAAGGTTTTTTGGATAAATCTTAAATCAAGTGTGTTTGTATAAATCTATAGTGTGTTTTATTGAATGGAAAAAAATTCAAAGACTTGTTTATTGTCAATTTGTCAAAAAAAAATCTGTCAAAATTATTCTGCTTCGCTTTAACGAAGGCTCGTTTTATTTTTTTTTTCAGTTTTTATTTCTGTTGACTTCAAAATCATACATAACAAATTAAAAAAGAAAATAAATAGAATAAGATAAGACAGGGAACTGTGGAAAGAATTGACACAACAACGATTAAAAGGGCAACCGGGGTTTTTCCCGATCGATGATTTGGAAGCGAAAGGTCTTAAGTAAAAAGTCATCGCAAATTAAGAAGACCCTGAAATTGGATTCAAAGCGATGTCACTCCGCCCACAACCCCGCACTTGGTTACACAAAGAACATCGGTACTTTTTTTTTCTTCTCTACTAAACTTTTTTACATGATCAATTTATGTTTTTCTCCCTGGGCAAACCCTTTTTTCGTCGAAGAAGCATTTTCATTAGGGGGGTCCGCCATTGCCGATAGTTTAGAACCATTTTCTAAGTAGAATGCGCATTACGAGGGGAATGACGTCAGGACGTTAAACCTTTATTTTGTCGAAAATGAATTACCAATCTCTTCTTCCAAGACAACCTTTCCTCTCGACGGACCCCAAACAGGAAGAAATGTTTTTTGGTTGCAACTAGCGATGCGTCCTGCCCCTTTGGGGTTTTTCCTGCCATCCAGTCCGCTTCTTGAAATCTTCCTCCCCCCCCTCTCTTCTTGCCCTCGTATTCCCCGCCCCTTGGGGTTTTTCCTGCCACCGTCCGACAGTCTTGAAATCTGTGCCTCCCCCCTCTTCTTCTTGCCCCGATGTCCTCCCCGTGGGGTTTTTTTCCTGCCTCCCTCCGACATGTCTTGAAATCGTGCCTCCCCCCCTCCCCCCTCTGCATCTTCCCTCGTAAACCTGCCCCTGTGGTTGTTCCTGCCACCAGTCCACTGTCTTGAAAAACTTTCCCCCTCCCTCCCCTCTTTTTTCCCTCGTTATGCCTCCCCTTGGTTGTTCCTGCCATCCAGTCCGACATGTCTTGAAATCTGTGCCCCCCCCTCCCTCGCTATTCTTGCCCCCGATGCCTGCCCCGGGTTGTTCCGCCATCCAGTCCGACAGTCTTGAAATCTTGCCTCCCTCCCTCCCCTGCTATTCTTGCCCCGATGTCCGCCCCTTGGTTTTTCCTGCCACCATCCGACATTCTTTAAATCTGTGCCTCCCCCTCTCCTTTTTGCCCTCGTTTTCCCTCCCCCGGGTTTTCCCCGCCCCAAAACCCGACTGTCTTTAAATCTGTCCCCCTCTGCTCTTCTTGCCCTCGAAATTCCTGCCCCTTGGGGTTTTTCCGCCACCGCCGACATGCAGAAATCTCTGCCTCCCCCCCCCTTCTCTTCTTTCCCCCGTAGTCCCGCCCCTGTTTGTTCCG
Source organism: Berghia stephanieae (assembly GCF_034508935.2). NCBI lineage: Eukaryota > Metazoa > Mollusca > Gastropoda > Nudibranchia > Aeolidiidae > Berghia > Berghia stephanieae. Next base: position 21,634 of record NW_027624512.1, on the reverse strand, counting down.
CCCCCAGTCCGACAGACTTAAATCTTGCCTCCCTCTCTCTTTTTGCCCCTATGTCCGCCCCTGTGGTTGTTCCTGCCATCCAGTCCGACATGTCTTGAAATCTGTGCCTCCCTCCCTCTGCTCTTCTTGCCCTCGTATGTCCTGCCCCTGTGGTTGTTCCTGCCATCCAGTCCGACATGTCTTGAAATCTGTGCCTCCCTCCCTCCCTCTGCTCTTCTTGCCCTCGTTCAAAACACATATTATTTCAAAGGAGGCAGTAGTCTGATGTCACGTCCCCCAGCAACGCCCACTGCGTGGTTCGAAACAAAACAATCGACCTTTTTTTTCTTCTCTGGGGAAACTTTTTATAGTCATGTGATCAGAATGTGTAAAAGTCAAAAAAAATCATATTTTTTAATGTTTTTCCTCCCCTGATACACTTTTATGCTCGTCCCGGGGAATATAAATAAGGGCTCCGCCATTGTTCCGATAGTTTGAGCCCGTTACTAATTTCCTGCTCATTAAAAGGGAAGGACGGGCATACTATGAAGGCTATTTCAATCGTCTAAGAAATCGCGATACTAAAGTAAAATAAAGTTTTTGCCAACCAAAATATTATGAAAAGCGTACCCCCCCCCCCCCCCCTTTTTCAAATTGCCCCCGGGTTAAAAAAGGGGGTTGAAAACTCCCAAAACCTCCAAAACCTTAAACCCTTGTTTTTTCAGGCAAAGGGGAAAACCTTTTTGTTGTGAAATTATTTTGAATAGGGACAAAAAACAAAATTTTTTAAAAAACGTTCTTTTTGGGGTTTCTGCCTTTTTAAAATTTAAATTTAAATTTTGGGCCTTTTCCCCGGGGGGGAAAAGGTTTTTGGCTTCGGCCACATGAAAAAAAAGAAGAAAACAAACGCTTTTTTGAAATCAAATACCCCCCATCAGGGGCCGGCGAATGAAGTAAAAAACAGTTAAAAAGTTTTTGAGATGCAATGCCGGGGGGGGGAAATTTGGGAAACAAGATTTTTTTGGGTGTTTTTTGGGACTTAGCAGTAAAAAAAAAGTTTTTGGAAAATTTTAAAAAAATTTTTAAACCCTTTCATCTTTGGCGTTTTTCAACAAATGCCTATTTTTCGGCCATTGGAAACTCATAAAAGGGGGGGGTTTTTGGACGAAAATGATAAAAGCGGGACTATGCACAAGTGGTTTTTTGGGACATTGTAAAAAAAGGGGTTCCCTTCCCTTTGGCAACGGGATACACAAAACACGGGGCCCACAACACACACCACATACAACACAACAGACGGAAAAAATTTCAAAACAAGAAACCCTATCATATCCCAGAGCCCAAAAACCCACAATAAAAAGGAACACAAAAACCAACAACCATGGGGGAAAATTTAAATCAACAAAAACCCTACATACAAAAACCCCAAAACCCACAATGCCGGAAAACAAGAAAAGATTTTTAAAAATAAAAATTTTTTTCCCCCAAAAAAAAAGACAAAAAGGGGGAAAAAGTTCCAAGTTCAAATTTTAAAATTTTGCCCTTTGGGGGTTTTAAAAATAAAAAAAAAGTCAATTCCCAAAAAATCCTTTTAAAAAATAACACAAGGCGTGATGGGGTGAAAAGAGGGTAAAAGGGATGATAAAAAGATGATATGGTTGAGGGAAAATAGGAAAATGAATGAGGGTTTTGGGGGTGGGGGGGTTTGTGATAAAGGGGGATAAAAGGGGTGTAAAAGGGGTGGTAAAAAGTTTTTAATTGGGGGGTTTTTGTGGTGATGATTTGGTGGTAAAATGTTTGATAAAGGGGAATAAATTTAGGTTGGTGATGATGATGAAAAAATTTTTTTTGGGGTGGTGGTGTGATGATTTTTTTATGGGGGGGTGATGATAATGGGGGATAAAAAGGATTGTGGGGGGATGATGTAATTGTGGTGGGATGTTTAAATTTGGTGGTGATGATGATGATAATTGTGTGGTGATGATGATGATGATTGTGGTGGTGTTGATGTATGATGATGATGTGGTGGTGATGATGATGATAATTGTGGTGGTGATGATGATAATTGTGGTGGTGATGATGATGATAATTGAGGTGGTGATGATGATGATTGTGGTGGTGATGATGATGATGATTGTGGTGGTGATGATGATGATAATTGTGGTGGTGATGATGATAATTGTGGTGGTGATGATGATGATAATTGTGGTGGTGTGATGATGATTTATTGAGGTGGTGATGATGATGATTGTGGTGGTGATGATGATGATGATTGTGGTGGTGATGATGATGATAATTGTGGTGGTGATGATGATAATTGTGGTGGTGATGATGATGATAATTGTGGTGATGATGATGATGATTGTGGTGGTGATGATGATGATGATTGTGGTGGTGATGATGATGATAATTGTGGTGGTGATGATGATAATTGTGGTGGTGATGATGATGATAATTGTGGTGGTGATGATGATATTTGTGGTGGTGATGATGATGATATTGTGGTGATGATGATGATGATTGTGGTGGTGATGATGATGATTGTGGTGGTGATGATGATGATGATTGTGGTGGTGATGATGATGATGATTGTGGTGGTGATGATGATGATGATTGTGGTGGTGATGATGATGATAATTGAGGTGGTGATGATGATGATTGTGGTGGTGATGATGATGATGATTGTGGTGGTGATGATGATGATAATTGTGGTGGTGATGATGATAATTGTGGTGGTGATGATGATGATAATTGTGGTGATGATGATGATGATTGTGGTGGTGATGATGATAATTGTGGTGGTGATGATGATGATAATTGTGGTGATGATGATGATAATTGTGGTGGTGATGATGATAATTGTGGTGGTGATGATGATGATAATTGTGGTGATGATGATGATAATTGTGGTGGTGATGATGATAATTGTTGGTGGTGATGATGATGTGATAATTGTAGGTGGTGTGATGTGATTGTGGTGGTGATGATGATGATGATTGTGGTGGTGTGATGATGATAATTGTGGTGGTGATGATGATAATTGTGGTGGTGATGATGATGATATTTGTGGTGATGATGATGATGATTGTGGTGGTGATGATGATGATGATTGTGGTGGTGATGATGATGATAATTGTGGTGGTGATGATGATAATTGTGGTGGTGATGATGATGATAATTGTGGTGGTGATGATGATAATTGTGGTGGTGATGATGATGATAATTGTGGTGATGATGATGATGATTGTGGTGGTGATGATGATGATTGTGGTGGTGATGATGATGATGATTGTGGTGGTGATGATGATGATGATTGTGGTGGTGATGATGATGATGATTGTGGTGGTGATGATGATGATTGTGGTGGTGATGATGATGATGATTGTGGTGATGATGATGATGATTGTGGTGGTGATGATGATGATGTATTGTGGTGTGATGATGATGATGATTGTGGTGGTGATGATGATGATGATTGTGTGTGGTGATGATGATGATAATTGTGGTGGTGATGATGATAATTGTGGTGGTGATGATGATGATGATTGTGGTGGTGATGATGATGATTGTGGTGGTGGTGATGATGATGATTGTGGTGGTGATGATGATGATAATTGTGGTGGTGGTGATGATAATTGTGTTGGTGATGATGATGATGATTGTGGTGATGATGATGATGATTGTGGTGATGATGATGATGATTGTGGTGGTGGTGATGATGATGATTGTGGTGATGATGATGATAATTGTGGTGGTGGTGATGATGATGATTGTGGTGGTGATGATGATGATAATTGTGGTGGTGATGATGATAATTGTGGTGGTGATGATGATGATGATTGTGGTGGTGATGATGATGATGATTGTGGTGGTGATGATGATGATGATTGTGGTGGTGATGATGATGATGATTGTGGTGGTGATGATGATGATGATTGTGGTGGTGATGATGATGATGATTGTGGTGGTGATGATGATGATGATTGTGGTGATGATGATGATGATTGTGGTGGTGATAATGATGATGATTGTGGTGGTGATGATGATGATGATGATTGTGGTGATGATGATGATGATTGTGGTGGTGATGATGATGATAATTGTGGTGGTGATGATGATGTTGATTGTGAGTGGGTGATGATGATGTGATATTGTGGTGGTGATGATGATGATTGTGGTGGTGATGATGATGATGATTGGTGGTGATTGATGATGTTGGTGGTGATGATGATGATGATTGTGGTGGTGATGATGATGATATTTGTGGTGGTGATGATGATGATTGTGGGTGAGTGTGTGATGGTGATGATGATGATATTGTGTGGTGGTGATGATGATGATGATTGTGGTGGTGATGATGATGATAATTGTGGTGATGATTGATTGTGTGGTGATGATGATGATGATGTTGTGGTGGTGTGATGATGATATGTTGTGGTGATGATGATGATAATTGTGGTGGTGATGATGATGATTGTGGTGGTGATGATGATGATAATTGTGGTGGTGATGATATATTGTATCCCCCCCCTCTCATACACTACATCACAGATATTTACTAACTCTCTCACCACAACGGCACATACAAACTCTTCTTTCTTATTATCTCTCTCACACACACATACATATACAAACCTCTCTATCCTCTCACACATACATATACAAACTCTCTCTCTCTCTCTCTCTCTCTCTCTCTCTCACACACACACACACATATACATACAAACTCTCTCTCTCACACGACAAACATACTAAACTCTATCTCTTCTCTTCTCTCAACACACGCATATATACAAACTCTCTTCCTCTCTCTCACACACACATCAAACTCTCTCTTCTCACACACCCAACATACAACTCTCTCTCTTCTCACACACATACATACAACTCTCTCTCTCTCTCTCACACCCAACATACAAACTCTCTCCTCACACACACATACAAACTCTCTCTCTCTCTCACACACACATACAAACTCTCTCTCTCACACACACACATACATACATACAAACTCTCTCTTCTCTCTTCTCTCTCTCACACACACACACACATGCAAACTCTCTCTCTCTCTCTCTCTCACACACACAAACATACAAACTCTCTCTCTCTCTCTACACACACACATACAAACTCTCTCTCTCTCACACACACACATACAAACTCTCTCTCTCTCACACACAAACACATACATACAAACTCTCTCTCTCTCACACACACACATACATACAAACTCTCTCACACACACACACACAAACTCTCTCTCTCTCACACACATACAAACTCTCTCTCTCTCTCACACACACACATACAAACTCTCTCTTTCTCTATCACACACACATACATACAAACTCTCTCTCTCTCTCTCTCACACACACATACATACATACTCTCTCTCCCTTCTCACACACACACATACATACACACAAATTCTCTCTCACACACACATACATACATACAAACTCTCTCTCTCTCACACACACAAACTCTCTCTCTCACACACACAAACTCTCTCTCACACACACATATACATACAAACTCTCTCTCTCTCACACACATATACATACAAACTCTCTCTCACACACACACATACATACAAACTCTCTCTCTCACACACACACATACATACACACAAACTCTCTCTCACACACACATATACATACAAACTCTCACTCTCTCACACACACACATATACATACAAACTCTCTCTCACACACACAAACTCTCTCTCACACACACACACACATATACATACAAACTCTCTCTCCCTCTCTCACGTCCTGTAATGTAATGGTGAATAACTAATGAGATGAGTGGTGGGGGTCGAAGGTTAATATAATGAATAGCCATTCCCCCTACCCCCACCTCCACAAAAACAGCACACAAACACCAAATTAACGAGGAAACAAACCAGAACAAATGGACAAAGACATACAAGCACACAGGAAAATACACACCATAATATCAACACATAGTCACACAAACAGACAGACACACATATAGACAAAACATACTACATTCATATAATATATACACAGTCACACAAACAGACAGACACACATATAGACAACAACTACAACATTCATATAATATATACACAGTCACACAAACAAACACTCCATATAGACAAAACATACAACATTCATATAATATATACACAGTCACACAAACAAACAGACACACATATAGACAAAACATACAACATTCATATAATATATACACAGTCACACAAACAGACAGACAGACACATATATAGACAAGCATACAACATTCATATAATATATACACAGTCACACAAACAGACAGGACATATAGACAAAACATACAACATTCATATAATATATACACAGTCACACAGACAAACAGACAACATATAGACAAACATACAACATTCATATAAATATATACACAGTCACACAAACAGACGACACACTTATGACAAAACATACAACTTCATATAATATTTACACAGTCAACAAACAAACAGACACACATATAGACAAACATCAACATTCATATAATATATACACAGTCACACAGACAGACACCCACAATATAGACAAACATCAACATTCATATAATATATACACAGTCACATAGACAGACAGAACACACATATAGACAAACATACAACATTCATATAATATATACACAGTCACACAGACAGACAGACACACATATAGACAAACATACAACATTCATATAATATATACACAGTCACACAGACAGACACCCACACACACACACACACACATAGACAAAGCATTAAATTTGACTCTCAGGAATTTCAGACACCACTTGGAGGAATTTTAATGCCGAAGAGGAATTTCCGCAGACAAAAGGGAATTGTGGATGGTTTTGGCCATTGTGTTTACATATTCTGCTCCCACTGTGTGGAACGGTCTTTCAGCAGACACTTGAGCAAAAGAATGGCAGGGGAAAACTAATTTTCGTGGGAATTCATTAGGCTACTTACAATTGTTTCATATAATTAGGTACCCAATCAGTGAAGAAACGGTCAACCAGTTTGTTGTTTACAACGTGAGGCAATCGAGATGTGCTTGTAGCAATCATAGAACTTTCGATTTGAAGGTTGTCTAAATAACGCACTTCCGGCGTTTCACTTTTTACTTTTTCAAACTTTTAGGTTCCACCAGGTAAATGTGGTCAATTTTGGCTAAGACGAAACAGTGAAATTTATCGCTCGGTGGCTCAGTTTAAATTGGCTACCATTGGGATTACGACAGGGTTTGGAAAGTGAAAAATAATTTCACGAAGGCTGTGTGAAAATACACTGGGATGTGTTCAGACACCGGCAATTCTAAAATGTGTCGCTTTAGCTTGGCAATAAATCCATCGTTAATATAAACGGTCCCCATGAGCTATGCGTATCGCTGTGGAACATTCCTAATTACTTTACAGTCATTCGAGCACGATTCATGAATTCTTTCTTTTTCATTTCCTTCTTTTCCTTTTTTTAAAATATTTGAATTTGACGACTCGACTGATTTCAGTTGATTGACTGAGAATTTACAGGTCTAAACATAAAAACACAATGCCAAATACAATCCCAAAGTTTCCTCATTTCAAATGAAGTAAAGCTCCAAAACCTAATGGTAGTGGTTGTAGTTGTAGAGGTAGTGATGATGACGTGGTGGTGGTGGTGGTTGTAGTGGAAGAGGTAGTGATGAAGATGTGGTGGTGGTGGTTGTAGTTGTAGACGTAGTGATGATGATGTGGTGGTGGTGGTTGTAGTAGTAGGGGTAGTGATGATGATGTGGTGGTGGCGGTTGTAGTTATAGAGGTAGTGATGATGATGTGGTGGTGGTTGTAGTTATAGAGGTAGTGATGATGATGTGGTGGTGGTGGTGGTTGTAGAGGTAGTGATGATGATGTGGTGGTGGTGGTTGTAGTAGTAGGGGTAGTGATGATGGTGTGGTGGTGGTGGTTGTAGTAGTGGTAGTGATGATGATGTGGTGGTGGTTGTAGTAGTAGTAGTGGTAGTGATGATGATGTGGTGGTGGTGGTTGTAGTAGTAGTGGTAGTGATAATGTGGTGGTGGTGGTTGTAGTAGTAGTGGTAGTGATGATGATGTGGTGGTGGTTGTAGTAGTAGTGGTAGTGATGATGTGGTGGTGGTGGTTGTAGTAGTAGTGGTAGTGATGATGTGGTGATGGTGGTTGTAGTAGTAGTGGTAGTGATGATGTGGTGGTGGTGGTGGTTGTAGTTGTAGTGGTAGTGATGATGTGGTGGTGGTTGTTAGTAGTGTAGTAGTGTGATGTGGTGGTGGTGGTGGTTGTGTAGTAGTGGTGTGATGATGTGGTGGTGGTGGTTGTGTAGTAGTGGTAGTGATGATTGGTGGTGGTGGTTGTAGAGTAGTGGTAGTGATGATGGTGTGGTGTGGTTGTAGTAGTAGTGGTAGTGATGATGGTGTGGGTGGTGGTTTGTAGTAGTAGTGGTAGTGATGATGTGGTGGTGGTGGTTGTAGTAGTAGTAGTAGTGGTAGTGATGATGTGGTGGTGGTGGTTGTAGTAGTAGTGGTAGTGATGATGGTGTGGTGGTGGTTGTAGTAGTAGTGGTAGTGATGATGGTGTGGTGGTGGTTGTAGTAGTAGTGGTAGTGATGATGTAGTGGTGGTTGTAGTAGTAGTAGGGGTAGTGATGATGATGTGGTGGTGGTGGTGGTTGTAGTAGTAGGGGTAGTGATGATGATGTGGTGGTGGTGGTTGAAGTAGTAGGGGTAGTGATGATATGGTGGTGGTGGTTGTAGTAGTAGTGGCAGTGATAATTTGGTGGTGGTGGTTGTAGTAGTAGTGGTAGTGATGATGTGGTGGTGGTGGTTGTAGTAGTAGTGGTAGTGATGATGTGGTGGTGGTGGTTGTAGTAGTAGTGGTAGTGATGATGTGGTGGTGGTGGTTGTAGTAGTAGTGGTAGTGATGATGGTGTGGTGGTGGTTGTAGTAGTAGTGGTGGTAGTGATGATGTGGTGGTGGTTGTAGTAGTAGTAGTGGTAGTGATGATGTGGTGGTGGTGGTTGTAGTAGTAGTGGTAGTGATGATGTGGTGGTGGTGGTGGTTGTAGTAGTAGTGGTAGTGATGATGTGGTGGTGGTTGTAGTAGTAGTGGTAGTGATGATGTGGTGGTGGTGGTTGTAGTAGTAGTGGTAGTGATGATGTGGTGGTGGTGGTGGTTGTAGTAGTAGTGGTAGTGATGATGTGGTGGTGGTTGTAGTAGTAGTAGTGGTAGTGATGATTGTGGTGGTGGTGGTTGTAGTAGTAGTGGTAGTGATGATGTGGTGGTGGTGGTTGTAGTAGTAGTGGTAGTGATGATGTGGTAGTGGTGGTGGTTGTAGTAGTAGTGGTTGTGATGATGTGGTGGTGGTGGTTGTAGTAGTGGTAGTGATGATGTGGTGGTGGTGGTTGTAGTAGTGGTAGTGATGATGTGGTGGTGGTGGTTGTAGTAGTGATAGTGATGATGCGGTGGTGGTGGTTGTAGTAGTGGTAGTGGTAGTGATGATGTGGCGGTGGTGGTTGTAGTAGTAGTAGTGGTAGTGATGATGTGGTGGTGGTGGTTGTAGTAGTAGTGGTAGTGATGATGTGGTGGTGGTGGAGGTTGTAGTAGTAGTGGTAGTGATGATGTGGTGGTGGTGGTGGTTGTAGTAGTAGTGGTAGTGATGATGTGGTGGTGGTGGTGGTTGTAGTAGTGGTAGTGATGATGTGGTGGTGGTGGTGGTGTTTGTTGTAGTAGTGGTAGTGATGATGTGGTGGTGGTGGTTGTAGTAGTAGTAGTGGTAGTGATGATGTGGTGGTGGTGGTTGTAGTAGTAATGGTAGTGATGATGTGGTGGTGGTGGAGGTAGTAGTAGTGGTAGTGATGATGTGGTGGTGGTTGTAGTAGTAGTGGTAGTGATGATGTGGTGGTGGTGGTTGTAGTTGTAGTGGTAGTGATGATGTGGTTGTGGTGGTTGTAGTAGTAGTGGTAGTGATGATGTGGTGGTGGTTGTAGTAGTAGTGGTAGTGATGATGCGGTGGTGGTGGTTGTAGTAGTAGTGGTAGTGATGATGTGGTGGTGGTTGTAGTAGTAGTGGTGGTAGTGATGATGTGGTGGTGGTTGTAGTAGTAGTAGTGGTAGTGATGATGTGGTGGTGGTTGTAGTAGTAGTAGTGGTAGTGATGATGTGGTGGTGGTTGTAGTAGTAGTGGTGGTAGTGATGATGTGGTGGTGGTTGTAGTAGTAGTAGTGGTAGTGATGATGTGGTGGTGGTTGTAGTAGTAGTGGTGGTAGTGATGATGTGGTGGTGGTTGTAGTAGTAGTAGTGGTAGTGATGATGTGGTGGTGGTTGTAGTAGTAGTTGTAGTGATGATGTAGTTGTGGTGGTGTTTTTGCTCCAGACGGGAGTTTTGGCATCACTGTATATACAGTCGCACAGACTGACAGACAAAACATACAACATTCATATAATATAAATACAGTCGCACAGACAGACAGACAAAACATACAACATTCATATAATATAAATACAGTCGCACAGACAGACAGACAGACAAAAATACAAACATTATAAAAAAAAATTTACAGTCGCACAGACAGACAGACAAAACATACAACATTCATATAAAATAAATATAGTCGCACAGACAGACAGACAGACAAAACATACAACATTCATATAATATCAATACAGTCGCACAGACAGACAGACAGACAAAACATACAACATTCATATAAAATAAATACAGTCGCACAGACAGACAGACAAAACATACAACATTCATATAATATAAATACAGTCGCACAGACAGACAGACAGACAAAACATACAACATTCTTTATAAAATAAATACAGTCGCACAGACAGACAGACAAAACATACAACATTCATATAAAATAAATACAGTCGCACAGACAGACAGACAAAACATACAACATTCATATAATATAAATACAGTCGCACAGACAGACAGACAAAACATACAACATTCATATAATATAAATACAGTCGCACAGACAGACAGACAGACACACATACATATACACATACACACATACATAAGCAAACACACAAGTCACACACACACAAAAACAGACATACACACATACAAACTCACACACACACATAAACACAGACATACACACATACAAACACACAAACCCACACAAACAAAAACAGACATACATACATACATACATACAAACACACACACACACAAGCACAGACACACACATACAAACACACAGACATACAAATACACATACATACACACAGACATACAAACACACATACATACACACAGACATACAAACTCACATACATACATACAGACCTACAAACACACATACATACACACAGACCTACAAACACACATACATACACACAGACATACAAACACACATACATACACACAGACATACAAACACACATACATACACACAGACATACAAACACACATACGTACACACACACATACATACACACAGACATACAAACACACATACATACATACACACAGACATACAAGCACACATACATACACACATACATACAAACACACATACATACAAACATACAAACACACATACATACAAACACATACATACATACAGACCTACAAACACACATACATACACACTTACAAACACACCGACATACACGATTTAAACCCTAGACCTCGTGGATAGAGATGTAGTCTAACCACTAGACCACATGATAACCTGTGTATCTTACAACGATAACATTTACAACACATCTTTAAGGCCACCAACAAACACAACCCACACACGACATTTCCCCTGGACTCCAACAAGCTCCACCCACACCTCCTCACCTTCACCCAACACAAGCTCTATATCCTTGCCATCCCAACCACATCCCGTCCTACGAGTGGCCATCAATTTCCTCTCACCCCCATTTCTACTACGACATAAATAACACTCCACCCTTCCTCTCCCATCCCCTATCCACATCACAACTCTAAACCGATACTCCCCATATAAAGGGACAGAGTAACGGCCTGATGATTCATTCATGAATGGAGACATTGTATAGACGACATCAAATCCCCGTACCGGTATTCTATCTCCTTCCTTCACTTCCACGGGTTGTGACGATGATCTCATGTAATAAAACCGACATTTCTCTTTGATTTCTGTGGGAAGATGGGATGGAGAATAAATGTAAAAACAAAAATATTTTTAATACAGACATTTTATTTTAGGATCATTTACAATTTGAAAATATTCATATCCACCCCCTACCCCCCACCCTTCCCTCTCATTTACTCTGTCCAACACTACAATATCCACCCCTACCCCACCCTTCCCTATCATTTACTCTGTCCAACACTACAATATCCACCCCTACCCCACCATTCCTCTCATTTACTCTGTCCAACACTACAATATCCACCCCACCCTTCTCTCTCATTTACTCTGTCCAACACTACAATATTCACCCCCACCCTTCCCTCTCATTTACTCTGTCCAACGCTACAATATCCACCCCAACCCTTCCCTCTCATTTACTCTCTCCAACACTAAAAATATCCACCCCCACCCTTCCCTCTCATTTACTCTGTCCAACACTACAATATCCACCCCTACCCTTCCCTCTCATTTACTCTGTCCAACACTACAATATCCACCCCCACCCCCACCCTTCCCTCTCATTTACTCTGTCCAACACTACAATATCCACCCCCACCCTTCCCTCTCATTTACTCTGTCCAACACTACAATATCCACCCCCACCCTTCCCTCTCATTTACTCTGTCCAACACTACAATATCCACCCCACCCTTCCCTCTCATTTACTCTGTCCAACACTACAATATCCCCCCCACCCTTCCCTCTCATTTACTCTGTCCAACACTACAATATCCACCCCGACCCCACCCTTCCCTCTCATTTACTCTGTCCAACACTCAATATCACCCCACCCTTCCCTCTCATTTACTTTGTCCAACACTACAATATCCACCCACCCACCTTCCCTCTCATTTACTCTGTCCAACACTACAATATCCACCCCCCCACCCCCACCTTTCCTCACATTTACTTGTCCTACACTACATAATCCACCCCCCCCTTCCCTCTCATTTTACTCTGTCCAACAACTACAATTTTCCACCCCCACCCCCCCTTCCCCTCATTTTACTCTGTCCACCACTACAATATCCCCCCCTACCCCCACCCTTCCCTCTCATTTACTCTATCCAACACTACAATATCCACCCCCACCTTCCCTCTCATTTACTCTGTCCAACACTACAATATCCACCCCTACCCCTCCCTACCTCTCATTTACTCTGTCCAACTACAATATCCACCCCCACCCTTCCCTCTCATTTACTCTGTCCAACACTACTTTATCCACCCCTACCCTTCCTCTCATTTACTCTGTCCAACACTACAATATCCACCCCCAACCCTTCCTTCTAATTTACTCGTCAACACATACAATATTTCCATACCCCACCATTTCCTCTCATTTACTTTGTCCAACACTACAATATCCACCCCTACCCCACCTTCCCTCTCATTTACTCTGTCCAACACTACAATATCCACCCCTACCACACCCTTCCTCTCATTTACTCTGTCCAACACTAAAATTTATCCACCCCTACCCCACCTCTCTCATTTACTCTGTCCAACACTACAATATCCACCCCCACCCTTCCCCCTCCTTTACTCTGTCCAACGCATACAATATCCACCCCACCCTTCCCTCTCATTTACTCTGTCCAACACTACAATATCCACCCACCCTTCCCTCTCATTTACTCTTTCCAACACTACAATATCCACCCCCACCTTCCCTCTCATTACTCTGTCCAACACTACAATATCCACCCCCACCCTTCCCTCTCATTTACTCTGTCCAACACTACAATATCCACCCCCCCCCTTCCCTCTCATTTACTCTGTCCAACACTACAATATCCACCCCCACCCTTCCCTCTCATTTACTCTGTCCAACCTACAATATCCACCCCCACCCTTCCCTCTCATTTACTCTGTCCAACACTACAATTCCACCCCACCCTTCCTCATCATTTACTCTGTCCAACACTACAATATCACCCCACCCTTCCCTCTCATTTACTCTGTCCAACACTACAATATCCACCCCCCCCCTCCCCTCTCATTTACTCTGTCCAACACTACAATACCACCCCTACCCTTCCCTCTCAATTACTCTGTCCAACACTACAATATCCACCCCCACCTTCCCTCTCATTTACTCTGTCCAACACTACAATATCCCCACCCCACCCTTCCCTCCATTTACTCTCTGTCCAACACTACAATATCCACTCCCCACCCTTCCCTCTCATTTACCTGTCCAACCTACAATATCCACCCCTACCCTTCCCTCTCATTTACTCTGTCCACCACTACAATATCCACCCCCACCCCCACCCTTCCACTCATTTACCTATCCAACACTACATATCCACCCCTACCCTTCCCTCTTAATTACTCTGTCCAACACTACAATATCCACCCACCCACCACCTTCCCTCTCATTTACTCTGTCCAACACTACAATATCCACCCCTACCTTTCCCTCTCATTTACTCTGTCCAACACTACAATATCCACCCCACCCTTCCCCTCATTTACTCTGTCCAACACTACAATATCCCCCACCCCCACCCTTCCTCTCATTTACTCTGTCCAACACTACAATATCCACCACCCCACCCTTCCCTCTCATTTACTCTGTCCAACACTACAATATCCACCCCTACCCACCCTTCCCTCTCATTTACTCTGTCCAACACTACAATATCCACCCCCACCCATTCCCTCTCATTTACTCTGTCCAACACACTACATATCCACCCCCACCCACCTTCCCTCTCATTTACTCTGTCCAACACTACAATATCCCACCCCCAACACCCTCCTCTCATTTACTCTGTCCAACACTACAATATCACCACCCCACCCTTCCCTCTCATTTACTCTGTCCAACACTACAATATCCACCCCCCACCCTTCCCTCTCATTTACTCTGTCCAACACTACAATATCCACCCCCACCCTTCCCTCTCATTTACTCTGTCCAACACTACAATATCCACCCCCAACCCTTCCCTCTCATCTACTCTGTCCAACACTACAATATCCACCCCCACCCTTCCTCTCATTTACTCTTCCAACACTACAATATACCCACCCCCACCTTCCCTCTCATTTACTCTGTCCAACGCTACAATATCCACCCCACCCTTCCTCTCATTTACTCTGTCCAACACTACAATATCCACCCCCACCCTTCCCTCTCATTTACTCTGTCCAACACTACAATATCCACCCCCACCCTTCCCTCTCATTTACTCTGTCCAACACTACAATATCCACCCCACCCTTCCTCTCATTTACTCTGTCCAACACTACAATATCCACCCCTACCCTTCCCTCTCATTTACTCTGTCCAACACTACAATATCCACCCCAACCCTTCCCTCTCATTTACTCTGTCCAACACTACAATATCCACCCCTACCCTTCCCTCTCATTTACTCTGTCCAACCTACAATATCCACCCCTACCCCCACCCTTCCCTCTCATTTACTCTGTCCAACACTACAATATCCACCCCTACCCTTCCCTCTCATTTACTCTGTCCAACACTACATATCCACCCCCACCCCCACCCTTCCCACTCATTTACTCTATCCAACACTACAATATCCACCCCTACCCTTCCCTCTCATTTACTCTGTCCAACACTACAATATCCACCCCCACCCTTCCCTCTCATTTACTCTCTCCAACACTACAATATCCACCCCTACCCTTCCCTCTCATTTACTCTGTCCAACACTACAATATCCACCCCCACCCTTCCCTCTCATTTACTCTGTCCAACACTACAATATCCACCCCCACCCTTCCCTCTCATTTCCTCTGTCCAACACTACAATATCCACCCCACCCTTCCCTCTCATTTACTCTGTCCAACACTACAATATCCACCCCCACCCTTCCTCTCATTTACTTGTCCAACACTACAATATCCACCCCCACCCCACCCTTCCCTCTCTTTTTACTCTGTCCAAAATACAATATCCACCCCCACCCCCCCCCTTCCCTCTCAATTACTCTGTCCAACACTACAATATCCACCCCCACCCTTCCCTCTCATTTACTCTGTCCAACACTACAATATCCACCCCTACCCCCACCCTTCCCTCTCATTTACTCTGTCCAACACTACAATACCCACCCCAAACCCCACCCTTCCCTCTCATTTACTCTGTCCAACACTAAAATATCCACCCCCCCCCTTCCCTCTCATTTACTCTGTCCAACACTACAATATCCACCCCTACCCCCACCTTTTCCCTCCATTTACTCTGTCCAACACTACAATATCCACCCCCACCCTTCCCTCTCATTTACTCTGTCCAAAAACCTACAATATCCACCCTACCCCCACCCTTCCCTCTCATTTACTCTGTCCAAACACTACAATACCCACCCCTACCCTTCCCCCTCATTTACTCTGTCCAACACTACAATATCCACCCCCACCCTTCCCTCTCATTTACTCTGTCCAACAATACAATATCCACCCCACCCTTCCCTCTCATTTACTCTGTCCAACACTACAATATCCACCCCACCCTTCCCTCTCATTTACTCTGTCCAACACTACAATATCCACCCCCCCCCTTCCCTCTCATTTACTCTGTCCAACACTACAATATCCACCCCCAACCTTCCCTCTCATTTACTCTGTCCAACAGTACAATATCCACCCCTACCCCCACCCTTCCCTCTCATTTACTCTGTCCAACACTACAATATCCACCCCTACACCCACCCTTCCCTCTCATTTACTCTGTCCAACACTACAATATCCACCCCTACACCCACCCTTCCCTCTCATTTACTCTGTCCAACACTACAATATCCACCCCTACCCTTCCCTCTCATTTACTCTGTCCAACACTACAATATCCACCCCCACCCTTCCCTCTCATTTACTCTGTCCAACACTACAATATCCACCCCTACCCTTCCCTGGCAAATTCTTCCATCAGAAAATCAAAGAAGTGACAAACAAAACTAAATCAGGTGCTAAAAGTGGATGCATCAAAGACAAGCGTGGAAACACCATCATGGACAAAGACTGCATTCTAAACAGATGGTCAGAATATATTGAAGAACTTTTTTTTGATAATCGAGGAGAAATGCCTATGATAAAAGAACTGGAAGGGCCTTCTATAATGAAAGATGAAGTTAGGAACGTCATGAAAAGCATGAAAAATGGAAAAGCTGCAGGACCTGATGCCATAACAATTGAAGCCTTGACTGGCCTGGGTGAATGGGGGATTGAATTCATCACAAACCTTCTAAATCAAGTGTATGACACAGGAAAAATGCCAACTGATATGAAACGATCCATTTTTATAGCACTACCAAAAAAGCCAGGGGCAGTTGATTGTGAACAACACAGAACTATTAGCCTAATGAGCCACCTCACAAAAATTCTTTTGAAGATAATTTTACTAAGAATAAGAAATAAAATACGACCTGAAATTGGGGAGATGCAATTTGGTTTTGTTGAGGACAAGGGTACCAGAAATGGAATATTCACATTATCAATGCTGATGGAAAGATGTATTGAAGTAAATAAAGATCTGTATATGTGTTTCATCGACTATTCAAAAGCCTTTGATAAAGTACAACACGAAAAAACTATTCAAAATTCTATCATCCTTGGACATTGATGGTAAAGATTTAAGAATATTACGGAATTTGTACTGGGAACAAGAAGCAGCAATGCGTGTTGACAACGAACTAAGCAGTTTTACACCTATTAGAAGAGGAGTTAGGCAGGGGTGTGTTTTGTCTCCAGATTTATTCAACCTCTATAGTGAAATGATATTAAGAGATATCGAACATAAGAAGGGGGTGTGTATTGGAGGAAAGAATGTAACAAATCTGAGGTATGCAGATGATACGGTTCTACTGGCAGAATCTGAACATGAACTACAAGAATTACTGGATGTTGTAGTCAGGAGTAGTGAAAATATGGGACTGGAACTGAATATATCTAAAACAGAATGTATGACGGTATCTAAAAATAATAACCCACCAGCCTGTGTAATAACAAGCAGAGGACAAACAATACAACAAGTTGAATGTTTCAAATATTTAGGCTTCAATGTAACATCCAATGGAAAATCAGATTGTGAAATAAAGAAAAGAATAGGTATGGCGAAGAATGCATTCAACCAGCTGCATACAATTATGAAAAACAGGAATATTAGCATGAAAACAAAAATCAAAGTCCTGGATTGCTATGTACTGTCTGTGCTGCTATATGGTTGTGAGAGCTGGACCATAAACAAGACCATGGTTAAAAGACTGGAGGCAGTGGAAATGTGGTTTTACAGAAGAATGATGAGGGTGTCATGGATGGAAAGGAAAAGAAATGAAGAAATTTTAGAAATGGCAAACAGAAAAAGATCACTGATAACAAAAATCATCAAACGCCAAATGGAATTTTTAGGACACATTATCCGCCACCCTGGTTTGGAAATACTCGCCTTGACTGGAAAGATGAATGGAAAAAGAATAAGAGGAAGACAAAGAATAACGTATTTGAAAGGGATAAGAACTTGGACAGATGAAGCTGAGAAAGGTGGCGCTGCTTTAATAGAATTGGCAAGAGATAGATCAGCTTGGCGGAAGATGACCTCCGACGTCTGCTTCAGATATGGAACTACATGAGACCCTTCCCTCTCATTTACTCTGTCCAACACTACAATATCCACCCCCACCCCCACCCTTCCCTCTCATTTACTGTCCAACACTACAATATCCACCCCCACCCTTCCCTCTCATTTACTCTGTCCAACACTACAATATCCACCCCTACCTTTCCCTCTCATTTAATCTGTCCAACACTACAATATCCACCCCCCCCCACCCTTCCCTCTCATTTACTCTGTCCAACACTACAATATCCACCCCTACCCCCACCCTTCCCTCTCATTTACTCTGTCCAACACTACAATATCCACCCCTACTCCCACCCTTCCCTCTCATTTACTCTAGTCCAACACTACAATATCCACCCCCCCTTCCCTCTCATTTACTCTGTCCAACACTACAATATCCACCCCCACCTTCCCTCTCATTTACTCTGTCCAACACTACAATATCCACCCCCACCCTTCCCTCTCATTTACTCTGTCCAACACTACAATATCCACCCTCACCCTTCCCTCTCATTTACTCTGTCCAACACTACAATATCCACCCTCACCCTTCCCTCTCATTTACTCTGTCCAACACTACAATATCCACCCCCACCCTTCCCTCTCATTTACTCTGTCCAACACTACATATCCACCCCTACCCTTCCCTCTCATTTACTCTGTCCAACACTACAATATCCACCCCCACCCTTCCCTCTCATTTACTCTGTCCAACACTACAATATCCACCCCCACCTTCCCTCTCATTTACTCTGTCCAACACTACAATATCCACCCCACCCTTCCTCTCATTTACTCTGTCAACACTCAATATCACCACCTCCTCTCATTTACTCTGTCCAACACTACATATCACCACCCCCACCTTCCTCTCATTTACTCTGTCCAACACACAATATCCACCCACCCTCCCTCATTTACTCTGTCCAACACTACAATATCCACCACCCTTCCCTCTCATTTACTTGCAACACTACAATATCACCCACCTCCTTCATTTACTCTGTCCAACATACATATCACCACCCCACCTTCCCTCTCATTACTCTGTCCAACACTACATATCCACCCCACCTTCCCTCTCATTACTCTGTCCAAACTACATATCCACCCACCCCTCCTCTCATTTACTCTGTCCAACACTACAATATACCACACCCTTCCTCCATTTACTCTGTCAACATACAATATCCACCCCCCTTCCTCTCATTTACTCTGTCCACACTACAATATCCACCCCCTTCCTCTCATTTATCTGTCCAACACTACAATATCCACCCCCACCCTTCCCTCATTACTCTGTCCAACATACAATATCACCCCACCCTTCCCTTCACCCCTACACCCCCCTTCCTCTCATTTACTCTGTCCAACACTACAATATCCACCCCACCCTCCTCATTTATCTGTCACACACAAATCCACCCCCACCCTTCCCCTTTCTCTCAACACTACAACACCACCTCCCCCATCCTTCCAAACTACATATCCACCCCCACCTTCCCCATTTCTCTGTCCAACCTACAATATCCACCCCACCTCCATATTTACTCTTCCAACCACATATCCCCCCACCTTCCTCTCATTCCTCAACACTACAATACCACCCCCACCCTTCCCTCTCATTTACTCTGTCCAACACAATATCACCCCCACCCTTCTCCCTCATTTACTCTGTCCAACACTACAATATCCACCCCACCCTTCCCTCTTACTCTGTCCAACACTACAATATCCACCCACCCTCCCTCTCATTTACTCTTCAACACTAATACCCCCCCTTCCCTCCATCTCTTCCAACACTACAATATCCACCCCACCCTCCCTCTCATTTACTCTTCAACCACTACAATATCCACCCACCCACCCTTCCCCTCATTTACTCTGTCCAACACTACAAATACCCCCACCCTTCCCTCTCATTTACTCTGTCCAACACTACAATATCCACCCCACCCCCCCTTCCCTCTCATTTACTCTGTCCAACACTACAATATCCACCCCTACCCTTCCCTCTCATTACTGCCCCAACACTACAATATCCACCCTACCCCACCCTTCCCCTCATTACCTGTCCAACACTACAATATCCACACCCTACCCTTCCCTCTCATTTACTCTGCCAACACTATCCACCCCTACCCCTCCCCTCATTTCTCTGTCCAACCATACAATATCCCCTCCCCACCTTCCCTTCATTTCTCTGTCCAACACACAATTCCATCCCACACCCCACCTTCCCCTCATTACTCTGTCCAACCTACAAATCACCCCACCCCCCTTCCCTCTCATTTACTCTGTCCAACACTACAATTCCACCCCCCTCACCCCCCTTCCTCATTTACTCTGTCCAACACTACAATATCCACCCCTACCTTTCCCTCTCATTTACTCTTCACCCACTACAATATCCACCTCCCCCACCCTTCCCTCTCATTTACTCTGTCCAACACTACAATATCACCCCACCCCCACCCTTCCCTCATTTACTCTGTCCAACACTACAATATCCACCCCTACCCCCACCCTTCCCTCTCATTTACTCTGTCCAACACTACAATATCCACCCCCCCACTTCCCTCTCATTTACTCTGTCCAACACTACATATCCCCCTACCCCACCCTACCCTACCCTCTTACTCTGTCCAACACACAATATCACCACCCCCACCCTTCCCTCTCATTTACTCTGTCCAACACTACAATATCCACCCCTACCCCTTTCCTCTCATTTACTCTGTCCAACACTACAATATCCACCCACCCATTCCCTCTCATTTACTCTGTCCAACACTACAATATCCACCCCAACCCCCACCTTCCCTCTCATTACTCGTCCAACACTACAATATCCACCCCTACCCTACCCCTCTCATTTACTCTGTCCAACACACAATATCCACCCCCCCTCCCTTCCTCCT
>NW_027624511.1:65210-66559 GCF_034508935.2 Berghia stephanieae | reverse complement strand
GATGATGACAACAGTGATGCTGATGACGATAATGATAATAATAATGTTTATGGCGTCTATAACTAGTTTTCTTTTAAAACCAAAACCATGGCAATGTCAATTTCCTCTTTCTGCGACTCATCGTCATATTAAATGACACAATTATGGCAATAAAGGGGTCGTGTCGTTTCTGTCTCGGTGGGCACGGCTAAAGGAAACGACTGGACCAGATTTTGCCCATCGCACAAAAAGACGTGTCATTAACACCCCTTCCGCACTAGGACAGGACTGTCCTGCTGGGACAAATCTGTAACATATAGAATTTAGAGAAATCTACCGCACCTATTGGGACGGGACAAAACAGTCCCGTTGTGTCCCAAGCCGTTGTGAAATGCTACAAAATCAACGGGACAGGACTGTCCCAGTCCCGTGTTCATATCATTTGTGATAGTAGAAAAATATAGCAGCCTTCCGCACTAGGACAAAATAGTCCCAGACTTGGCGGCGCCGTGTCAAAATTGAAATGCCTGTCTTTATTTTCTGCATCCCTACTACTACTACTACTACTACTACTACTACTACTACTACTACTACTACTACTACTACTACTACTACTACTACTACTACTACTATTACTACTACTACTACTACTACTACTACTACTACTACTACTACTACTACTACTACTGCTACTACTACTACTACTACTTCTACTACTACTACTACTACTAACTACTACTACTACTACTTCTACTACTACTACTACTACTACTACTACTACTACTACTACTACTACTACTACTTCTACTATTTCTATTGTTGTTTCTGCTGTGGCTAATGCCACTAATATATTAATACCTACATCCCTTATATTTTGTATTTATTTCCAATTCCATTGTATTTATTTTCCAACAATAGTCCACACTTTATTTTAGTTCACTGTCTTCTATACTGCATAACACAGTTCCTTCCCGCCTCCCCTCTTTTGACATAATTAAGGACGCACCTTTTATAAATGTCTATTGCTCTGTTTTAATTCGCGCTTCCTCACAAAGTAGCATACAATTTCCTGCCCATAAATGTTTTTGTTTATGCATCTTAACAACGCCACTACCACATTATCTCATTCGTCTGAAGTTTTTAATTTATCATGTGTTGTTGATGAAGGGGAAACCCGAAACGTCCATTTTATCTGTTTTCGTATATTAAATTGAAGCTTACATTCAATTTCACAGTTATAATTTATTTATTTATTTCAATTCTGAATATAAAAAAGCAAGAACAATTCAAAAAATAGTTCTATGTGATGAAACCACGTACAGAAGGCATAGCAACATAAACATTTTCGGCAATTTAAAAACGTATGTCTA
>NW_027624511.1:52710-55210 GCF_034508935.2 Berghia stephanieae | reverse complement strand
CTCTATCAACTATTTTTAAAGACTGAAGAACTATGTCTTCTTCCATAAAGTGTCGACCGAACACATCCTCGTTGCGGAGTACAGCCGATCCGGGCATGGGCGAGTGTCTGAATCTTAGGAATGATGTTGATCAGAGAATGAGCTATTCCTGCATGGTTCCTAACAGAGGACGAAGTGTAGCAAAGAGCCATCCATGGTGCTGTGATCGATTTACCCACCATCCCCAAAAGTTGCAGGTCATTGAGAATTTTCGGATTCGACAGATCGGTGGCGAGGCAATTTGCAAGAGTTGTTGCACTGCACTGTGTCCTCAGATAGGTGACCAATTGGTGGCGATAACGATAAATAGTTCCAGCCAGATGAAAAAGAACATGGAGACGATTCCCAACATACCTCAAGAACGTTCCTGGTTTTAAATCCTCCGACTTAAGAAAAATTTTAAAACCAAGAGGTCACCCTTTTCCTTGTATCGAATCTTGTAAATCCCCTGAATAACACTTACAACACAGCTTGTTCCTCCAAGGGTTTTCCCATGAAGATTTCTCTTACTGTCCAGCTTTCTAAGAGCTGAACGGGCGCCATTTGCCAGGCCATCCAAAGGGTGGAGGTTGCACTTGAGATCCAACAAGCTTTTGTTCAATTTCTCCTCCAGCAGCACCACGGCAGCATGATTGGCAGCAGCCCGATCTGTTAAAGTACATAAAATTTTTCCTTTTATGGCATCACACACATCAATATGTGGGATACCTTTGTAAGAAGCATAAGCCATCCCAATGTTGTCCAAAGTGTCTGAAATATGATGTACATAATCCTCTGCACATCCACCAGGCAATTGAGCTGCATTAAGGGTGAGTATTGATGACTTTGTTGAAATATGTATTTCATTGATGTGTTGTCCATCAACCGTTGTGGCATCCCATGATAAGGTCATTGCATCAGATGACAGAATTGTTTCAGCAGACTGAATGTCAGCAATTACTCCCATCTCACGTGCCATTCTGGTAGCTGTCGATATGTTTGGGACTGACAATAAGGAAGAACCAGTGAGACACTGAACTGCATATTTTACAACTGTGCCAGTGGTAGCTGCTGGTACCTCATTTGACAGACATTTGTATATGACCTTTCTTATGGAGCAGGAGTAACTGTTGCCAGTTTTATTTTGGATGATAGAGCAAGATGGCGCTGAAGTCTCTTCTAATAGAGCGATATAATAATCAATTTGAATATGGCAATCCTTCAGCTCTGTTTTTAAATCTCTGTTCAAGGAAAAACAGTTGATTCAGATCAGATGTAATTTTTTTATTTTCTTTTACTAACTGTTTGTTCTCATTGGTCAAGGCCAAGTTGGTGTCTTTAAGAATCTGAATAGAATGATCCTGATTCAGATTTTTTTTCTCCAAGTAGGAAATGAAAATAATATATCCATGACAAATATTATCAGGATCTGGAGGGAGATACTGAAATGTTTTTAATACATCAATTAAGGTAGACACAGGTCCATTTTGATTTCTTTGTCAGGTTGAAGTTTTCAAAAGCTGTATTGGAATGCTGAATCTGAGAGGGAAGGGGAAAATACAACCACAAAAAATAATTGAGACAAGAGCCAGAACTATTATATTGTCATTAATTAACAATTATTAATAACAAAGTAATAAGTGGTGATGATATGAAGATGGTGATAATAATGATGGACGATTATGATGTTGGAAAGTTGGAAGAGATGATGAAAAAAAAAGACAAAAGTTGTAGACGAAGACCCATTCTAAACTAAAATTAAAATTCTAAAAACACATTGTTTTCACTTCAATATAAGTCAAATTAAATTAACATAGTGGAAAAATATAATAATCATAAATAAAAACGAGACCAAGTTTCATTTAAAATGAACAAGATCCCCATCTATTACGATAAATTTTAAAACGAAAGTAGCTTAATAGACACAAAGAAGAAAAAACCTATTATCGATAGATTTCCGCTCGACTTCAGGTCTGGTGGTATCAGACCGCCTTTCTTTACGGTTCTAAAAAACACATTGCCGGTGGATGAAATGAGATGAAATTTGGAATACAACACATTGAAATGTTAAGCTTTAACTGCAATAAAGTTTGAAAACATTATATTTTCAACAAAAAAAATTGTAAATCAGTAAAAACTTGCCTTTCTTCACTCTGTTGTATCTTCTGAACCAATGAATGGATCTCGATGAAACAAAGACTGTTGAAAAATGCGCGATCTCCAGAAAACAATGATACCTGATACGACCCCGTTCATTTATCAAAAAACACAAAAATACGTAGATATCCGTAGGCCCCCTCCGCAGGACCGTAAAAATCCGGTCACAGCTTCTCGAGGCGATAGCGGCGTCAACGACGGCAGTGAAAATCGTATCGGTGAAAGTGCCTGGGCACGGCTTCCCTTGCTTCACTCACTTGTTCTGCCTTTCTGAATCCCAGTCCCAGGTCCCCGTCTCATTTGTAACCATTGCGTTTTTTTACTT
>NW_027624511.1:0-52610 GCF_034508935.2 Berghia stephanieae | reverse complement strand
CCTGTATACAGACCAGATAATTTTCCTAGAATTGATAAGTTCCATGATTACTACAAGATTAAGTAAAAAAACGCAATGGTTACAAATGAGACGGGGACCTGGGACTGGGATTCAGAAAGGCAGAACAAGTGGGGTGAAGAAAGGGGAAGCCGTGCCCTTTGCTGGCAGTTTCATTCTCAGCGAGAAGTGGAACAGCTTGGTCAACATTTTTTTTTTTCGTTTCTCAAAACATATAGAATAAAAAACATATTATAACCGGCAAGTTAAGCCAGTTATACACTGTTAAAATGTAATAAACTAAACTACAAGGGTTTAATTTTTCTGTCTTCTAGGCTTATAAACCAATTTTTGTGCAACAAAGTGTATCGGAATTGGGTCACTTTCATCTTCGTCAAAGATGGCGTCTTTATCAAACAAATGACTTCAGCACGGATTCCAACGCAACGGAACACAAGAAAGTGGGGTCTTTGGGAAACCCCTTCTTTATTCCTCAGTAATGACAATTTTAAAAAGTAGACTTAATTAAGAATGTATGAAGAAAACCATAAAGCTCACCTTTTAAAATGTTAAAATGAAATTGACCGGTTGACACCTCGTGAAAAACTAAAGTGCAAGAAGGGGAAACTAAATTATGGAGGGGGGAGTGACAAGGAAATGGAACAACGAAGCCTAGTTCGACTACCAATAACATATCAATACACGTCGACCCATAATCGTCTCCAGAACCTCTTTCCTATCAGCCTATGATGAGGATTTTTTACTTTAAAAATCTATTTGATCAAAAATTACAAAAATAAATGGAAATGAGAAATATTTTGGGGAAAAAAATTCCCTAAAGGACACAAATGGCAATGTTGCAAGTACATAATTTTTTAATCGAATACAGCTGAGAAATCGAACTCGCCTAAATAAAAATGACTCGATTTATCGTCCTAAAAGGGGACAGAACGAGATCTCTAATCTTGCCAAACTAAGAACCCCAAAAACTCGTTATAAATAAAAAACGGAGTAAACATCTATATATAACATTGGATTGTGTCACAATGTGAAATACCTTCAAGAAATGACCTCCCACTCTTAATCGTTGAATTCTATCTATTTTTTTAAAGTGACTCATGCATCATTGTGACGCAATTCATTGTATTCGCGTGTCATAAATTTGGTTATAGCGTCATCAGTGACGGCTGGGAATAATGGCAGGGTGGGCAAATACCAGCCTGGTTTTTTTTCGAGTTATAAGCTGTATTACCAGGTCCAAAATGATCAAATTTAAATTAGATAATTTCAAATTTCTACTTAAACTTGATACTTCGTACTGAAAACAATTTGTGTGTATTTTGATAGATTGCGAATCACCATGCACACCGTAATGCATAAACCGGGGTACGCCCCTGTTCTTTTTATCCCCCCCCCCCCCTTTTCCCCCCCCCCCCCCCCCCCAACCCACTAAAATCCACTCCGCCCACTTTCGTAAATCTATTGTCACTTTGGGCCCCTGACGGTGAAACAAAATTTCCGTTTTTTGGGGGGGTCGGGCCCCTCTTTTTGTTCTAGGTGGGGGCAAATTAAAATTGGGGCCCACCTTAATAGAGTTTTTGGGGGAAAACGAACTTTTTCTTATTTTTTTGCCTTTTGTGTTTGGGAAACCATTGATGTAATGACTTTGGGAAGGTTCCCAGTTTTAAATTAAAATTTATTAATTACAAAATTTTATTTTAATTTTTAGAAATTTTTTTGTTTTGGGTTTTTTATATATTTGTTTACCCCCTTTTTTAAATTATTTTTTTTTTTTTCTCGTTTTTTTTAAAAGTATTATAAAAAACTAATTTTTTTAAAAATTGTTTTCTTTTTTTTTTGTTGTTGTTTTTTTTTTGTTTTTGTTTTTTAACAAATTAATTTGTTAGTTCTTTTTTTTATTTTATTATTCAAAAGAAATTTTACCGTTTGTATTTTTATTGCCAGGACAAAAATAATTTTGCAAAACAAGGGAAATTTTTTTAAATTTTTCCCTCTAAAAAATTAAAACACTTTTATTCAAAAGTCACGCCTAAATAAATTTAAAAAAATACAAAACCCCATTTTGGTTTTCTCAACAATTAAAATTGTATACGGGGGAAAAATACTCTTCTGAGTAAGGAGAGAGTTGAATTTTTGTTTTAGAGGAAATAAATCGTTTTAAAAAAAGGGTGGGCGATTCCGTACTTCCCGGGTTTGAAGTAATAATAAGGGGTTTTCGCGACGAAGAGGCGGGAAGCAGGGTTGGTGGGGAAGGAGTAAAGAAAACCCACGGTCGTTATTGTGATGGGTAAAAAAGAAGGGCATGAGGAGAAAAGGGGAAAAAAATTTATTGGCGAAGGCCTAATTTTAAAAAAACTTGAAATATGTTTTGGTGGAAACCCCTATTGTCGAGGACATGTCGTTGTATCACCCTCTATCATCATCATCTTTCCCCTTCATCATTCATATTAAAAAAACCAACAACAACAAAAACCCAACAACAAAAAACAATATTCACCAATACAAAAATTTCGTCTAAACAACTATAATTCAAAAACCCACAGACCCCCAAAACCCAAATATCATAATTACACCCTCCTCCCCCCTTGTCTTTTTCCCCCTCCCCCCCACCCCCACCCCCACCGTACCTTTTCCCAAACCCACTACCACCCCCGGCCCCCAATCATTCTAACCCCCAAGACAGCAGTAAAAAATCCCAATTTAGCTTAAATTGAAACTCGATTTCATATCGCGTTTTTGCTTCTGGGGATAAAAAATTAAAAGGGTTTAACTAATACTATAAAAACCAGAAATTTAAAAACAGAAATTTTAATTCCCGTTGGGGAAATTAAAGGGCATCTCTTTTAATTTTTTTCGAGTGAAAAAAATGGACTTTTTGTCAAGGTGTTGTCCCCTTATGTTCTTTCGTTTTAAATTTTTTTAGTTGTATTTTTTTTTTCGTGATTTTTTTTTGATTCCTTTTGGGAAAAATTTTAAAAAATTACTGGGATTGTCTTTTCCCCATTGTGAAATTAAATTTTATTTGTGGTTGAAATTTTTTTTTTAAAGGTAAAAAAAAAATTTTAATTAAAAAAAAATAAAAAAAAAAATAAAAAATTTAATTATATATATATATTTTTTATAAAATATATTATATTATATATATAATATTTTATATAAAATTATATGCCCGGGGATATCTTTCCCCAACACTGAAAATTTGGCTAGAACCGCCACTGAGCGTCATTGTGATTGAAACGGCCCGGTTAAGAAAGAGAATATAAAAAAAAAAATAAAAAAACAGGCAAGAACAAGGGAAAAAAATCCCATTAAAAAATCAGGCCCGAGGGTGTGGTGGCCCTAGGGATAAGGCACTGCACGCAGTCGGATCCCTTGATCAAGACACCCCGCCCTTTGCTTTTTTGTTTGTGGAGTTCCCCCAAGGGTTCGGCCCCCATGTCCCAAAACAATCAAAACCGGGACAAAAAAGGTGGTCAGTTTTTCGAAAAAAAACGGGGACACCATTTTTTTTCCTATACCGGACCCAAAGGGAAAGCAACCCGTGCCCAACGGGGCACCTACCCGGGGAACCCTTTTTCGCAGAGGACGTTTGGGTGTTTTTTAAAAGCTTTAACTTGCCACTTGTCTGATAAACATCCGAAAAACTATCGTATTTTCATCTTCGCCAAAATTTGGAAAGAGACCCTTCCTGATTTTAAACTTTACGGGGGCCCCAATTTATCAAAAAAGGGTGGATTCGCTTTCCGGGGTTTGAAAATTTTTAAACCGATAACGTTTTGCTCTTTTGATAGCTCCCCTTGGGTCAAACGTGTCAATATCCCTTGTTTTTGGACAGGAAAACCCATAATAAAGGGGGTTTTATGTTGTGAAACCTCAAAAAAACCACGGTTGACCAAAAAATTTGAGGGAATGGGGGGTTTAAGACCAAAAGAAATGGGGCCCCTGGCCACGGGTTTGTATTTTTATAGATGCGTCACTCTCGCTTACAAATTTCGCTAGTAAAGCGGGACTCCCAATAAAAAAGATTTTATTAAATATATTTATTTTATATTTATATTTTTAAAAATTTTATATTTATTAAATATATATATATAAAAACTTAAAGATATTTTAAATATATGTATTATGTTTTTTTTTTGGTGACGATACGCCCCCTTTTAATTTTTTTTTTCCCCCCGGGCCCAAAAAGGAAAAAGATGCTAGACGACGTAACATCGTGATATAATAGACAGACGGGGGGGGGCAAAAGTTTGTTGTTTGGGAAAGGTGAGCGATGCCCAAATTTTTAAAAAACCCCAACGTCCCAAATGTTTCCCAAAGGGGACTTTCATTTTGGCACGTATTTCGAAAATTTTAAATGAAAAAATGAGAAATGAATAGATGAGGGAGTGATTGAATTAAATTTAAAAACAAAAACCCTCTTTTTTTCATCTAATAGTCCAGAAAAAAGGGAATTTTTAAAAGAAAAAAGGAAAAATTTAAAATTTTTAAAAGTTTGAGTTATGTTGTAGTTTTATATTTCACGGTAGCAGGGGCCACAAGTGAACTAGAGCGAGGTGTTTCCCTTTTCCCGGGTTAAAGGTCAGTCGAAATCGGTACTTTTTTTCGTACAACGACACCACGTGCCCGTTATGTTAAAATTATCAATCATGGTTCAAATTTGGGGAACCAGGGGAAATTTAGGTGAACTAAATTAAGACCCTTACCATTAACAGCCCAACAAAAAGAATAACAAAAACACAATTAAAAAATTAAAACTACTTCTACAACAACAAAAAACGCCCAACAACAACAAAACAAACAACAACCACAACTATACTACTATATTTCTACCTACTATTTACTATACATTCTACTTACTACTATATACAAAACTACTATATTTCTATACTTTCGTTTGGGGCCATACAAACCCTTCCATTTTATTTTTCGTTAGTTTTTTCCCACGTTTTAGGGGCTTAGGCACCCCCACCTTTTTCTACTACTAAATTCTACAAAACCAAATTTCCCCTCCTTTATTACTAATTTTACAACATCATCATCATCAACACCAACAAAGTTACTATATTTTACTATACTACTTTACAAAAACTACTACTACTATTTAACTCCTTACTACTATTTCTTACTAATACTACTTTTACTACTATACTACTATACTACTTCAAATACTATAAAAATACTACTGTACTACTACTACTACAAAACTTACTTTTCTCCCATACAAATAATCCCACTAACTACTACTACTATATACAAACTACTACATTTACTTACTCCCCACTATACAAATACTATTTACTATACTATATACTACTTCTACGGGCCCGCTAAGTGTCAGGGTTTTGGGCTATGTTATCGCTTTGGGTTGACGGGAAACCCAAACCGAAAAAATTACGCAAAAAAATTGAGGGGGTTGTGGAAAGGGACCCTGCTGATCGTTCTTTGTCTCCGATCGTATCTGTGAACCTTCTAAACCCCTTTTCCGCAAAAAAAGGGGCTGTTCTTTGGATTATTTTGGTCGGATGTTTTTGATGAGTCATCACCCAATTTCCTTCGCCCCCCCCTTGGGGAGTTTAAAAAAAACTTTTTTGTTTTAACCCCCCCCCACCCCCCCAAATATTATTTTTTAAAATATATTTTATATTTTTTATATTATATTTTATTATGTTTTAAAAACGGATAGGGAGATTTTGGTACCCCTATTAGTTCATTTTACATTTACTTTACCAATAGGGGGGACCAAAACCCGGGTTTCCCCTATTGTTTTGACCTCTAGCCATTCCTTTTCTATTTTTATTTTAAAAGGTTTTGTAAACCCCAAAACGTCGGGGGTAAAAATTGTAATCTTTGTTTAAAAGTTTTTTGGGTTAAAACACCACAGTAAGAAGAGTTTCCCTTTTAAATTTTCACGTTGGCCCAAAAAGGTTAAACCGCCTGAAAAAAAGTACAATGGGGGTTACCAGGGTTTTCATCGATATTTTTTTAATAGGGAGGAATATATCTTTCCGAAATTTTCTCTAAAATTCTGGGAGTTTTATGGTTTTTTATAGAAAGGGAAAACCCTAATATAAAATTGTGTGAAAGTTGATAAAATGGGGAAATTGAAAAGATATACAAATTAAAAATCTATTTTAAAAACCCAGATTTATGAATTTTGGGTTTCCGGGGATTTTTAAATTTTGGTGAAAAGAGAAAGCAAACAAGAAAATTTTTTTTTTTCGGGGGAAAACGAAAGGTTTAGTCAATTTCGGCATAAAGGGGCCCTCGGCACTCACTCATCTGCAAGTGGGTTTGTAGGGGGTTTTATCAGTTTCAGCTGGGCCCTTTTTGTTCTTATTTCAAAAGCTTCATAAAACCCCCATTTATTGGTACCCTTGGGGTTTTTGTTGATGCAGGGTTGAACCATTTCGACGTCGTAAAGGGGAAAGGCATCTTTGTCATAGCAGTGGGAATCGTCAAAAGCCGCTTTTTAAATCCCCCTTTCCCAGGCTTTTGCTTTTGGGGGCCCTATCGATTTCCCGAAAAGATTTGGTTAGAGTAATTTTGCCCCCGTTCTATGTCTGAAGAAAATTTTTAAAGTCAATACCTAACATTATAAAACCTTGGATTCAAAAAGTTTTTTTTAAATTTGCCCCGCTGGTTTTCTTTTTTTTTTCAAAAACCCAAAGGGGATATTGAAAACCCCTGACTACTGACTTACAAAGGAGGGGCCGACGGACGCCTCTCTTAGCCGCAAAAAATTTTTTAGTCACTTGCTGATTTCCCAAAAATAGACTTCTAGGGCTCGGGGGGTTTAAATTGATGTGGAGGCTTATTGAAGGGGACCCCGAGTAATTATAATGGAAAGTTTTTGGCCCAATTTTTTACATCCCCTTTGGGTTTTTTAGTTTTCAATAGGGTGGGGAATTTCCCACCGTTTGATGATGTCACTTGTCAGTCAGTTTTGGGGAAGGGGAAAGGGTCAAAAAAAATTTGGGGAAAACTTTTGTGAGTAGTTTCCACCTGTGATTTAAGATCTGTCTTTTAAACCCCAATCTACAATTATCCCACTACTACTTTTAGTTTTGGGCGCAATAAAATCAACATTTTCTCGGTGTTTATTTTTTTTTGGCAAAACAGAATGGTTTTTTTAAAAAAAATAAAAAATAATTTTAAATTTAAAACTGTCTTTGCATCTTGCTTTATGAACAGAAACCCATATCACGCCATCACAAAAAAAATATTTAATGTTGGGGAATATGCTATTTTTTTTTTGTAATTCAGACCCGAGAGTTTTTGAGTTTTTAAAACCCTTGAAAAATTTTTGGGCTGTAAATTTCCCGGGACAACCCTTTGTGTGAAAAATGATTTTAAAGGGTTTTAAGAATAAAATTTGAGAGGAAAGAATAAATTTAGGTCCCACATAGTTTCCCTTTTTTTTTTTTTTTTTAGTCATGTGTGTAATACTTTTTCATTTCCTCCGGTTTAATTTTGCAACTCATTTAATCGAAAACTTTCTTTTTTAATCCCCAATATTTCCAAGAATGGAAAAAAAATTTAAAAAAGCCCGGGTTTAATTTGCAACAAAACTTGGGTTTTTTTTAAAAAACCGGGGTTTAAAATTTCAAAAAAATAAACAGTTATGGTTTTAAAATTTTCTAGGGGTAAAAATCGTGTTCGGGTTTTGAAGAATCGAGAGGTGGGAAAGGTTTTTAATGTACAGTAGTTTGTCCCCACTCGGGTTGGAGTCAAAAAGGGGGGGGGGTCTTAAAGTATGGGTTTGTGACGTCATCGGGGGCCTTAAAAAGAAGAGGGGTGGGGGGGTCAAAATCGGGAAAAACGGTTAAAATGACAGTTATTAAAGAGGGGTGAGCGATATCCTTTGTTTTAGGATTAACAACTGGGCATTGGGGACAGTGATTTTGGGTTGAGGTTATTTTCTTTTTAAGGCAATTTTTTAAATTGAAAAATGTTAAATTTTGAAAAAAAAGATTGAAACTTTTTCCAAATTTCTGAAAAAGATATCGGCTTGTTTTTGGTTTTTTTGGGGGTTTGCCCAAATCAAACAGGGGGCTGCCTATGGTTTTTTTTTCCAATAAAAATTGCTTTTATGGGGTTTTGGGGACAAAAGAATATTTTTAGGGTTTTGGTTTGGGAACAAAAAATTGTTTTAAAAATTTTAAAAATAGGGAAAAGGGGAAACTAAAATTTGGGGTTAACCCCAACCCATTTTCGAGGGACCCCAAGGTATTGGGGATTATCCTAAGGATGTCCTGTTTCTTGAACAAAAAACTATCTTATGGATTGTTATAGACAAAAGGGGTTTCTGGAATTATATTTCCGCCCTCCCTTGCAATCTGCGTTCTTAAAATTTTTAAAAAGAAAATAGCCGAAGGTTTCGGATTTAATTTTTCCCTTTTTTTTAAAGGGGCCCAATAGAAAAAGGTAAAAAATTTTTTTTAAAAACCCTTTTAAGCTAAAAAGGACATGATTTTTATTTTTAAAGGGATTTTTTAGGAAAATTTTGCCCCTGTAGTCTTCAGCTTTTTTTTGTTGTTTTTATTTTTTTTAAAATAGACCCAAATTCCAGGCCTAAAAGGGATGCAAAAACCCAAATTTCCATTCCATGATTCTTTGTGGAAAGTATGTACTTTAAAATAAAATCATAACTTTTGGGTTATGCGTTTACCCCAGTTGGCACCTTGCTAAAAAATTTTTTCCCACTTTAAACCTTTATTTGGGGGTTGGAAAAAAACCCAATTTGCCACAAAAGGGGAAAACCTGAGTCGTTGGCGAAATAAAATTATTTGGGAGAAAAGGGAAAAACATTTTTTAACACCGTGGATCCCCTGTTTTTTGTTGTTAAAAATTTTTTTTTCCCTTTGGACTTCGCAACAAAAACCCCTTTTTTAAAACCTTCCTCGTTATATTTTGAAGTGATTTTCATTGTGACCCATTCCTTTTAAAAAGTGGGTTTGTTTTTTTATTTGCCCCAAAATGGGGAAAATTTGGGTTTCCCGGGAAAAAAATTAAATAGTTCTGTTGGGATTATCCCTTTTGATCTCGTTTTTTGTCCAAATTTCTTGCATCGTAATGTTTTTTCAACTTTTTTTTTTTTTAAATTTATATTGCTTTTTGCAAGGTTTGGGAAAGTTCATATTGTTCCCAATGAAACCGTTTTTTTGTCCAGAATCTTAGGGGGATAAAAAAAATTTTTTTGGTTTTTGGGGTCCTGGTGGGGTTTTTAAAAGATTTGGGAAAAAAACGGTTTACTAAAACCCGGGTTGGGGTATCTATTTTATCCAAGCACAGTTAAACATTTTAAAATTTACTTAGAAAATATTCTGCCTTTTAAAACTCTTTTTTATTTACTTGGAATTTTTAAACCCCCCTAATTTTTTAAAGTTGGATTTTTAAAAACAATGGCTTTATTTTTTATTGTCAAATAAATTTAAATTGATTGTTTCGGTCATTTTTTCCACAAAAAATACGGGGTCCCGATTTTTTTGGGCTGACTCCGGTCTGTTTCCCTTTACGTACTCGTGGGGTTTCCCAATGTTGAGTCCCTCTTGTCTCGGGAAACCCTAGTGCCCCTTCCCCAACTCAGTCAAAAGCCTCACCCAAAAACCATAAAAAAAGCCCCTAAACCCTCGTTCCCGTCAAGGGACCCGGGTTTAAAAACCCCGGAATGTATACACTTGAAACCCAAAAGTGTTACGTGCAATGGTGAGTCTTTTTTTTTTATTCTTTCCTTTGTATTTGTGGGATCAATTTTAATTCCCCCTTTCCTTTTAAAGGAAAACTTCCACCCCCCTGGTCCCTGCATTGTGTTATTCCCTTTTTTTCTGTTTTTGGCAGTGCTGCGTCCCCAAAAATACGTTTCCAAAATTTACAAAAACAAGCCACAAACCCAAAATTTTGTTTAGGGTGGACTTTTTAATTTCTAAAAACCCCAAGGGTGGTGTATGTAAAACCCAGCCATAAAAAAGTTATGTTTTTTTTTTGGGGGGTTTTTTTTGTCTGTTTTTGGGTTTAAAATTTGTTGTTTTGTAGTGAAAAAAAGGTTTTTTTTTTTTAAAACCCATCTATATAAAAAACTGTTTCTTTGAAATTTTTTGATGTTTAAAGGTTTTTTTTTCACAGACCAGTGGAAAAAAAACAAAGAATCAGAGTAGATAACATTTTTATTATTTTTGCAACCAAAAAAAGTTTTTGGGGGAGTTTGGGGAAAGATTTAAAAAAAAGCCTTTTTTTTTTAAATTTGTCGGTACAAAAAATTATATTTTTGAAATTTGTCTGCTGTGCTAAAACCCTTTTGATTTTAAAGGTTTCCCAATATTTTTTTTTATTCAAAAATTCTTGGGTGTTTTTTAAATGACAACTGGATCATTAAAATTCAGCTCAAAATGGTTTGTGGGGATTTGATAAAAACCATATGTTCGAGTTGAAAGCAGTTTTTCAGGGAATTGGATGTTTTTACTAGCTTTTTTTCCTTTAATTTAACTGGTAATGAACAAAGGAAAAGACTCAAATATTTTCTATCTGAACAGGGTTTTTTGTTTTGGGAAATTTTTCCCGGCATATCCCATGTCATATTTTTCCCCACAAAATATAAATCGGGAAATTAGTTGTTGGGAAATCAGCATTTTAAAGGCTTTTGGGGGGAAAAAGTTTTTAAAGGGAAATTAATAAACCCCGTGCTAAACCGGTCTGGAGGCCCCGTTTGTTTGGGTTTTTCGGTGTTTGTTTCCCACCCGGGGTTGTTTGTTTTCTCACTCCCTAAATGACAAAAAAGGCATTTTTTGGGGACTTGATTTAGTTATTATTATTTTTGGGGTTCCCTATATTAATTAAAAATTAAATTGCGTACTGTTTTTTTTATTTTATTATTATTATTATTTTATGAAAATTCCCTTCATTGTTTTTCCCTATTACTATTATTGTTTAAAATTAATTTTGTTTGGGTTGTAAATAATTTATGTAAAAAAAATTTAATTTTGTCGTTTGGGCCCAAGGGGCCCTTTACAAAAAAATTAAATGAAAGGTTAGTCTTTGGATAGGATTTGGGTTTAAATTCTTGATTTTTTTTCCCGCAGGGGTTTTCGAGTGAAGTTTGGGGGAAATTTTTTTTTGCTCAACGAAAAAAAATGCGTTACCATTCCCCCTTTGATACTGTCCCCCAATGGGGTGGTGGGGGAAAAACCCTAAAATTTTTTCCCTTTCGGTTGTTTTTTCCCCTGAAACAAAAAAGGGTAATCTATGTTTTCAAAAGGAGATTTAAAAGTTTTTATATTCCGATTTATGTTCATATTTTGTTTAATAAATGAAGGGAACCCTAAACCCCCTTTGAAGTGGGTGGATTGATTATTTTTTTCTTTTTTCAAAAAAAAATTATGGCGTTTTTCTTTTCATGGATTTTTTATGTGGCAGAGGTTTCCAAAAATTCTAACTTCCTCCCCCAAAGGAAAAGAGGGTTTAAAAAGGGGTTTTAAAAAACAAGAAGGAATTATGACATTTACTTTTTCCAGGCCTTAAATTTTTGGGAAATTTTTTTTAATTTTCCCTCTCTATCGCGGCATGTACTGATTTGCATACGATTGTCTATCGATTTTTTTTCCCTAGTTCTAGCATGATGGTTTTTTTTTCTTTTTTTTTTTTCCCGAGAAATACAAAAACCAAGGGGACCTGTCCCATACTGGGGGGGGGACGGGTTGAAAAACAAACCCCTCTAAGGTTTTGATGAGGGGAAAACACAAAGTGAGAAAAGAATTTAACAGGGGCCCATTTAAACAGCGGGAAAAGGGGGAAAGGGGGAAAGGGGAAAACAATGGAAAAATCTAAAGAAAAGGGGCCATTTTTTATTCAAACATTTTGAAAAAATTTCAATAGTTTTTGGGGTGAGGAGCAAAAAGGGTCAATAAAGTTGTTATGTGTGTGGCTGAAAGGGGGGTTTTACTTGGCCCGAAGGGTTTTTTGAACACAAAAAAAAAATGTAGTCTGGCATGTCTGTGTACTGGGGTTGAAAAATTTTTTTCCCCGTGGTCCCAATGCAAGTAAAGAAATAAAGGAAAATTATTTTGACAAATTTTGGGAAATGAGGGAAGGGGGGAAATTTGTTTTGGGTTCAGACAAAGCTTTTTTAGAAATGTTAGGAACAAAAATTTGGAGTAAAAGTTAAAAAGGGAAGGAGAAAAAAGGGTTTATAGGGAGTGATTTACGCATCTTAGGTTTTTGGGTTTTTTAAAAATAGGAAGGAACAAAATAAAACCTTCTTTCTCTGGAGAGGCGGGGTAAAAGCTTTTAATTTTAAATTTAAAAATATCGAAACCATTTCTAAAATGGACTTTAAAAGGGGGAAAGGGCCTTTAAAAGCAGGCTTGAAGTTTAAATTTGGATTTTTTTGGGAAAAAAGTTAATTAATTTTTTAAAAGGGGGAAATTTTTAAAATCCCCAAAAAAAAAGGGGAAGGAATCCCCCAGAGATAGTTTTTTTTCAAAGTGCCCTGGTTTATTTTGGGGGATAGTATTTTTTTTCCCACCCGAGTTCAAGGTGAAGCAAAGAGAACAAATTTTGAAAAAACCCCAAAAGAGATCCCATTAGAGAATGATAAAAAGGGCTACGGAAATTTATTATGAAGGGGATGGCCCGTATTTGTGGGGTTTGATTATCAATTATTTGATTCCCCCCCTATGTTTGTTAGGCTTCGCAATTTTCATCGTGCTAGGCTTTTCAATGTTTAATGCGGGGGGAGGGGGGAGGGAACCCCCAAGGATGTTTTTTAAAAAAATGGAAAAGATGAGAATTTTAGGGGTAGGGTTGATTTCCCCGCTTGTACCAAAATTTTCAATGATCCTCTGGAAAAACGTTTTTTGAGAGGTTTTAAACTGGCCTATCAGTCTGGAAAGGGGAAACCAAAATGTTGGTCCCCTGTGTTGATAAACCAAAGACACAAATTCGCCCTTTAAAGGAAAATTGACAGGAGCGTAAAGCTGTTGAAATTTTTAGGACAAACCCCCTTTTTTTTTCCCAAAAACAGGAATATCCAAAGATCATTTTAAGTGGTTTTCATTGGGCCATCAAATATGTCACTTCCTTTGTAAAGGGGTTTAGAGAAACCCCCGTTGTTAATTTGCTGATAAAAATTTAGGGGGACCGAGCTTCGACTTATTTGCCTTTTTTGATGGGCCCAAAAACCCAAAAGAGGTTTCTATCGCATTTGGGGCACCGTGAATCAAACAATTTAAAAAAATTTCCCGTGTCCCCTTGCAATTCGAGAAATAACAGAAATTGGTCATTTTTTGGGTCAAATTGATAACTCAGCATGGGGCCAAGGGGAAGGAAATTGTAACATTGAAACAAATTGGGGCTTGTTTGTGAAAAGAGACTCAAAAGCCAAAATTTTTGGGAAAAACCTTTGTAAACCGCTGCAAATTTTAAAAAGAAATATTTGATGGTTTAAGCAGGGGTGCCAAAAAACAGCTTACGTGTTCTTCAAAAAAAATTTAACCCAAGAGGAATTCAAGCAAAAATCGGGGATACATGTCATTTGGGCAGAAGAGGATTTCAGATAGATCAAGTCATATTTTAAAAAAAACTTTTGGGCGAAAAATGTTTCAGCACATGGTTCAAGGGGGATCAATTTCCTTGAAGTCTGAAATTTTTTTGTTCTTAAAACACCCCAGGGGATTTTTCACAAAAAAAATCCCGAAGGTACCACTAATTAAAAATTTTTGGGGAAGACAAAGATTTTTAATGAAAAAAAAAATAAAAAATAAAAGGGAAAGAGCGTTTCAATCGGTTTTTTTTAATGGGCAATTTTGAAATTTGGGGTTTGGGAATTAAATTTTGTATTTTTTATAGTGTTATTGAAAAATTTTGGGGGTTTTCAAAAAACGTTTTTTTTTTATATTGACAATTTTTCTAAATTTCAAAATCCTTTTTTTTATTTATGAAATTCATTTGCTCACTTGAGAGACAAATGCTTTTGAAAACATAGCTTTCAACCGTTTTTGTTTAAAAAAACGGAAATTTTTTCCGGGATTTTGGGCTTTTCCCGAGTCCCGTAAGTGCTTATTTTTTTCAAAATCCGGGAAATTTTTTAATTTTTGACTAATTTTTTGGTAAAAAAACCTGTGAAACCTTTAATGAATTATTATTATTTTCCAAATTTTTTTACTTTTACTACTAATTTCTATTGTTGGGTTATTATTATTATCATTTTTTATTGGTGTCCATTTAGAGATTTAAACTCCATTTGGGTAGCTCTTTAATTTTTTAATTTTTTGCCTCTATCATAAAAGATTTTAAAAAATTAAAAAAATTCCATTCGTTTATATGAGCCCGTATTTTTTCTCAAAACCCTTTAAAAATGTATTGGAGATTTGCATTGGATAGGGGTGTTAGGCCCCCGTATATTTGAATATTCTAAGACAGTATTGATACTTTCACCCTTTTTTTACCAAATTTTATTTTAATTTAAAAATTTAAAAAAAAATCCCCCTTTTTGATTGGGGAAAGGGATTCAAAAAGAAAATCAAATTTTTATATTGATTAAAGAGACAATTTATTTTTCCCTTATTAATTTATGAAATATATAAAATTTAAACCCTTTAAAAAAAATTTTACTGTTTTAATTTTTTTTTTTTAAGCAAGCTTTTGTAACGGTTTTTTGGTTTTAAGAAAAATTTTTTTACCCATTTTTGGGGGGGTTTATCTTGTAAAGTTTAAAGGGAAATAGGAATTTTTCTAATTTTTTAGAGGGGTTTCATTTTACCCATAAAATATATTATAGTATTTCTACTTTTCCCGGGGGATTTTGTTGCATGAAAGGAAAAAATATATGCAATGGGTTTCTTTTTTTCTGAAACCCCCTAATTTTTTTCCCCCAAAAAGCCCTCTCAAGTGATGGACCAGGTTTGGGAGTTTTGCATTTCTAACCCATCTTAAGTTTTTCATTTATTTTACAATTTTTGGGTTTTGGTTTTATTGGTCCTTATCAAAGTTGGGGTTTAAAATTTTTTTCTTTATTTGTTTGTTTGAATTTTGAAATTTATTGGGGAAAACTCCCATAGCGGGCAGGGAGGTTCACACCCGTGCCTTTTTATCCCCCCTTATATCTGTTTTTCCCCCAAAAGCTTTCGTCTTTGTCTTGGAATGAGTTACTTTTTTTTTTTCCCGGCCCTCGCGGGGGTCCTAGCTGGGGGGGGAAGCAGTTTAAATGCATTTTTTATTGTTTTGGGAGATGTAAATTTTTTTTTTGGGAAAAACATTTCTCTGTTATGTATTTTTTACTTTTTTGTTATTTTTTAATTTTTTAATTTTTAAGCATTTGAGTGTTTTTCCTCTTTTTTTGGAAATTTTTTTTTATTTTGTTCCGGATAAGGCTTATGGTGTTTAAAAATAAGGAAAATTGGGTCCGCTCTTGGAATCTACATCTGATCCCTATTTTTTTCCCCTTTTTCCCCTTTTGTTTTCCTTTTCTTGGATGCTTCAAAATGTAAAATTTTAGAACTTTTTTTTATTTCCCAAATTTTTTTCCTTTTTTTGGCGTGATATAAACCAAAAAGTGTTGGGAAGCGCCGTTTAAAACCCCTTAAAAAAAAAAAAACAATTTATTGGGGAAAGTGTTTTAAACCCTTTTAAAGTGCTGGGACTTAAAACCCAAAAATTGAGAAAAATTTGGATAGCCTCTGTCATCTCAAATTGTTTGTGGGTTAGTAATAGAAAATTTTAAAAAGGGTTTACTTTTTTTTGTTTTGGGTTCGTTAAGAAGGGGGGGGGGGGGGGGGGGGCCCTTTGGCCCCACATCGCCTCATCCCGGGCCAAATGAGCGTTCCCTTTTTTTATTTTTGAAAAGTTGGGGAGCTATGTTTTGAAATATCTGAAAGGGAAACGATTTGGCAGAATAAAAAAATTTTTTCTACTAACCCTAACTTAATTGGCCAATGTAGCTTTTTGGGTTTAGCATTTTCTAGATTTCCAAAGTAAAATTTCATATTTTTTTTTATGTTTTTTTAAGAGTTTGCAATCTTTTGAGGCCCACTGTCAAGAAATGAACCTTTTGTGCATTTTAAATTTTATTCTTTCTTTATCCCCCCATCCTTTTTCAGAATAATAATAATTAATAATGAAAAAAAAAAGCGGGAAAGACAGCTTTTGAAAAGGCCCTAAAAATGCTTAAGAATTATTTTTTTTTGCATTTTTAAATTTATTCAAACCCATTTTCAAAACTTTTGCTTCACGTTTATGCTTTTTACAAATGCAAATTAAGCAAAAAAACCTTACCAACAACAACCAAAAAATTTGGGTTTTTTTCATTTGGGGGGTTTTTTTTTAGTTTAAAAAATTTCTATCCCTTTTTTGGGTTTCCCCCCCTTTTTACCATAGCAAATTCAAGGTTTTTTTTGGGGTCCAAAGCTTATGTGTAAGTGGATGAATGTTTGTGATGGCTTTTGGAACTGAAATAACCTGCAATATGATTTTTAGACTTCTACGTTTGTATCATTTTTCGGTAAAAGTTTAAAAGTAATTTTACACGAGCTTGGGTATCATAAACCCACAATGAGCTCAAAAGTGCAAACGGTTGTTCATTTTTTGGGCACGAACAGAAAAAAAGTTGTTACAATTCCCGTAACCCTACTCCAATTAAAAACAAGTGAGACTGGTTTAAAGGGGACTTTTTTCAATGACTTGGGATCGCCCCCAAATATAGATTTCGAACCCTGGGCCCAATGGGCGTCGAGAAAATGTCTACACGAAAACCCAAAAGGAAACATTGTGCAAGTTAAAATGAATGAGATGTTTTATTTTTAAGCCGGGTTTATTGTGTCCACAGATCTTTCTGTCCTATCCATTCCCAAATCCATTCAATGGGTGGGGTTCCCGACTTCCCCTAATGGGCGGGGGCGTACTCGTTGGGTCTTTTTAACCCCCTATGTCTGTTTTCCCAAATTGTTTTCTGGGTTTTTTCTCGGGATGGGGGTTACTTGGTTTTGGAAAGGGCCTGGTGGGAGGGAAACGTCAAAAAGTATAGTTGAGTTTTGGGAGAATATTTTTCCCCTTTTAAATCATCTGTAGTTATGTCTTTATTGTTTTGTTTTTCATATTATTTTTGCTTTGTAACATTTTTTGGGGTTTTCCCTCTTTGTTGGGGCCTGTGCTTTGTGTCTGAATGAGGTTTAGGTGATCTCAAACTAAGTATTTGATAGGGGGTTTGGAATCTTTTTTTTTTCCTATTTTAAAAAAAATCCCCTTTGGGCCCCTTTTTTTTCTTGGGTGCTCCAAAATTTTAGGTTTAAAAATTTTTATATCCCCTTTTCTTTTCCCCTTTTTTCGGGTGATATGACCTTAAAAGGTTGCAAGCGCCCCTTAAAACCCCTTAAAAAAAAAAACAAAACAAACCAAGGGATTCAGTGGGTTTTCAAAAAAAAAAATAAAAATCCTCTGCCTGGGGCCCCTTTTTCTTGTTTAATGGGTGTCAGGTTTTTTAAAAGGGGGGGGGACTGCAAAAAAAAAGGGCCAGGGGCAACCGGGAATATTTTTTGGGCCCTGTTTGAGTCCCAAAGGGTTTTTTCCTGAGCGCCCCCCTTTTGAGGTTTGGGCCTTCCCAAAAGGGTTTTTTTTAAATGCGTTGCGGGCCCCCTTCACTCTACGCACACTGGGACTGGGGGGTAAGCTTCGACATATTTGGGGAGAAACTCTTTTCTTAAGGACTTACTTTTTTTTAGACAATTTGGTGGTAGCCCTTGAAAATGCCTCTTAGGTTTAACATTATAAAATATATGGGTCTCCCT
The DNA here is from genome assembly GCF_034508935.2 of Berghia stephanieae. Taxonomy (NCBI): domain Eukaryota; kingdom Metazoa; phylum Mollusca; class Gastropoda; order Nudibranchia; family Aeolidiidae; genus Berghia; species Berghia stephanieae. Next base: position 34,818 of record NW_027624511.1, on the reverse strand, counting down.
AAAAGGGTTTTTTAATTTTGGGCTCCCCAAAAACATGGGTTTTTTCCCAAAGGGCTCCTTTTAAAATACAGAAAAAACTTAGTAAAACTTGGGGGGGGCCCAATTAAATTTTCTATATTCCATTGTGATCTTCCCAAACATCAGAAATTGTGTTCATAAATATTGTTTGGGAAAACAAACTATATATGTTTAACAAAGGGTTGAAAAAAGTTTTAATTTAATTTGAAACCCCAAAGAATTTTGCTTGGTCCTCCAATTGGTTTCATTTCCCCAGGGGTCACCTTAATAGTGGATTTTATTTACTTTTAGGGGGGGGGGGGGGGGGGGGGGGGTATGAATAGGAAAAAATCGGGTTGGGGTCTTTTTTTTTCCTTTTTGTCCCCCCAAAAGGGGGGGGAAAAAACCCCCAAATTTGGCCAATTTTTTTGTTGGGGGCCCCCGGGGTCCCCCAAAAATTTTGGGGAAAAGTTTTCAAAAGGGGCCCCTTTTCCCCCCCTAGGCAAAACTGCCCCGGGCAAATTTGCCCCCTACCACTGGAAAAAAAATTTTATTAAAAAAAGGGGGTTTTGAAATAGGACAGGACTGCCCCGGGGACACCCCGCGCGAATGCATTTTTTTTTTTTTTTTTTTTCAAGTTTTTAAAAATTTTTTGTGGGGTTTTCCCCAAAAAACCCCCAAAAAAAAATTTTAAAAAATTTTTTCATCAAAAATTTTAAAGTAAAAAAAAATAAATTTAATTTTAAAAAAAGGCAAAAAATAAAAAGTAAAAATTTTATAAAATTTAGTAAAAAAAAATTTTTTAAAAATAAAATGATAAAAATTAAAAAAAAAAAATAATCATCATCATCATCATCATCCATCATAAAACATCTTATCATATTTTCCCCAAAACAAAATAAAATAAAAAAATTTAAAAATAAAAATTTTAAAAAAAAAATAAAAAAAAAAAATTTAAAATTTTAAAAATAATAATAAAATAATAATAATAATTTAAAAATAAAATAATAATAAAAAATAAAAAAATTTAAAAATAATAAAAATTTAAAAAAAATTTTAAAAAAAATAATAAAAAGAAAAATTTTTTAAAGGGGGATTAAAAAATGAAAAAATTTCAAATTTTTAAAAGGGGTTATTTTATTTAATGGGTTTTAATTAAAAAAATTTAAAAAAAAAAATAAACCCCCTTTGGGCAACTTAAAAAACAAATTTTAGAACCCAAAAAGATAGGGGAAAACGAAAAAAATTTTTTTTCCCCCTTTTAAAAAAGGGTTTTGTTTACTTTTTAAAATTTTTTTTAAAAAACTGAAATATTTTTTAAAAGCAAGAGTTTTATTTTTTGCTGCGGGTTTCTTCTATAAATTTCTACTATATTTCTACTACTATACTTTCTATACTTTCTCCCACAACTATTATACAAACATAAAACTATATTTACTATACTACTACTATTCTACTACTACAAAAAAACAAACTACTACTATACATAAAACTACCATCTAGTACTACTACCACTAAAAATAGTACTAAAACTCAACCCACTACTTTTCCTATTTAACTACCCATACTACTATTACTACTACACAAATTTTTTTCCACCATTTCCCCTACCCCCTTCCCTATACAACTATTTTTCTCCCCACTACTATATTTTTTTCGAAAATTCCCCTACTACTACTTTTACTCCCCACATTTTTTTCAAAAACCCACACTCTACAAACCCCCTATTTTACTTTCTACAACTTTTTTTTTACTATCCCCCCCACTACAACTACAAATACCCCCACCCCTACCAACCACCTCTTCTTTTCTATTTTATTTTCCCTAATACTAATTTTTTCTACTACTACTACTACAACACTATACCTACTGCTACAAACCTTCTTACTACTAGTAAGTAGTAGTAGAAGGTTTATAGTGAAGAAAAGTAGTAGTATAGAAAATGGGGAGTAGTAGTAGAGTTTTTGGGAGTTAGTAGAAAATAGTTGTGGGATTGTAAATGGTGAAATAGATTTTTGGGTATTTCTGTGCTTTACTAGGGGGAAAAAAAAAAAAAAATTGAAAGAAAAAAAACTTTTTTTAAAACCTTTAAAAAAACCCCCGTTTTTCTAAAAGGGCCCCAAATTTCCCTAGCCCCCAAAAGGGTAAACCCCCGACTTATTTTAAAAAAAGCCCTTTTTTGGGGAAAAACCCCTTTTAAACCCCGGTGAAATGAGAAACCCTTCGCTGTGAAAGTTTTTTTTTAAAGGATTGCATCTTTCCCAAAAAGGATAATAGAAAGTCAGATTTTTTGGTGGTAGGGGTTTTTGTTTTGAAACCCAAAAAAGGGATAAAATTCGATCCCCCCTGGGGCGTGTGTTCCCCAAGGGGCCCCCTGCCTAGCCTTTTGGGGGGGCCCTTCGGTGACCCCGGGGGTTTTTTTTTTTAACCCCCCCCCATAAATTTTGCGGCCCCCGCATTGGGGGTGGCCCCGGGGGTTACCCCCGTTTTTCCCCCTTTGGAAAAAGCCCCCCCGAAAAAAATTTTCCCCCATAGGAAAAAAAAAAAGGGGGAAAATTTTTTTTTTTATTTTTTAAAAAATGTTTTTTTTTGCTCAACGCCCCAAAAACCCGGGGGAAAAATTTTCCCCGGTTTTTAAAAAAATTTTTTGGAACAAGAGGGGGCCCCCGGTTAGCCCCCTTTTTTTTCCCCCGGACCAGAGGTTCTGGGGGTTTGTTTCCCGCCCCAACCCAATTTGTATTTTTTTAAACCCCCAAAAAAATTTACCCCCAAACACTCATCCATTGGGAAAAGGGGGACCGAAAGCGGGGAAAGTAATCTCGATAGCTACAGACAGGTCCCTTAAAATTTTTTTAAACAAATATTTTAATTTTTCCCCTTTCCGTTTTTAAAGGAAAAAAACTCCGCACCTTTGTACAAGGTCTAAAGGGGCTTAATTTTTTTTTACAATAGCCCAAGTGGTCAGAAGGACTATTAAAAAAATATTTTTTTTGGAAAATTTTCCCCAAATAAAACAAAATAAAAGATCCCCAATTACCAAAGGGCGCCGGTTTTTTGACCGTTTGGCGTTAAAAAAGTGTGAATTCTTAAATTATATTTTAAATTTTCGTTTTAATTTTCCGAAAATTTTTATGTTCATCCTTCTGAGTGGTTTCATCCCTAGAACTTTTTTGAAGTTTTTTTTTTTTAATTTTTGAATTAAAATAAATAAATAAATTATAACGGGGAAATTGAATGAAAACTTAAATTTTTTAAATAGAAAAATAAAAGGGAGTTTTGGTTTCCCCTTCATCAAAACACAATAAAAAAACTTCAGACGAATGAGATAATGTGGTAGTGGCGTTGTTAGATGCTAAACAAAAACATTGATGGGCAGGAAATTGTATGCAAATTTTGTGAGGAAGCGCGAATTAAAACAGAGCAATAGACATTTTATAAAAGGGTTCGTCCTTATTATGTCAAAAGAGGGGAGGCGGAAGGAACTGTGTTATTTTCCAGTATAGAAGACATGAACTAAAATAAAGTGGGACTATTGTTGGAAAATAAATACAAGGAATGGAAATAAATACAAAATATTTAAGGGGTGTAGGTATTAATTATTTGTGGCATTAGCCACAGCAGAAACAACAATAGAAATAGTAAAGTAGTAGTAGTAGTAGTAGAGTATTAGTAGTTTGTGTAGTAGTAGAGTAGAAAGTAGTAGTAGTAGAGTAAACAGTAGTAGTAGTAGTAGTAGTAGTAGTAGTATAGTAGTATAGTAGTAGTAGTTGGTAGGGAGTAGTAATAATAGTAGTAGTATAGTATGTAGTAGTATAGTATATAGTAGTATTTGTAGGGATCAGAAAATAAAAACAGGCATTTCAATTTTGACCCCGGCGGCCCCAAGTCTGGACTATTTTGTCCTAGTGCGGAAGGCTGCTATATTTTTCTACTTCACAAATGATATGAACACGGGACTGGACAGTCCTGTCCCCGTTGATTTGTAGCATTTCACAACGGGTTGGGACACAACGGGACTGTTTTGGGCCCGTCCCCAAAGGTGCGGTAATTTCTCTAAATTCTATATGTTTTCAGATTTGTCCCAGCAGGACAGTCCTGCCCTAGTGCGGAAAGGGGGGTTTAAAGACACGTCTTTTTTTTGCGATGGGCAAAATCTGGTCCAGTCGTTTCCTTTAGCCGTCCCACCGAGACAGAAACGACACGACCCCTTTATTGCCATAATTGTGTCATTTAATATGGGCGATGAGTGCAGAAAGAGAAATTGACATTGCCATGGTTTGGTTTTAAAAGAAAACTAGTTATAGAACGCTTATAAAATTATTATTACATTATCGCATCAGCATCACTGTTGTCATCATCGTTTTCATCTTTGTCATAACGTTATCATCGCCATCATCATCAACAACATAATCATAATCACCACCCCCACCCACCACCACGATCATCATCATCATCATCGCAGCGATCATCACCATCATCATCATCATCATCATCTTCAACATCATCATTCATCATCAAACATACCATCATCGTCACCATCCCAACACCATCGTCCCATTATTAACAACTCTTGTAATCATCACCATCATCCTCTCATCATCATCATCATCATCTGGAAGGGGGATTTGAAACCATCAACAAATGTGATGTGACTTCCGAATCTGGAATGATACCTTGAACATAGAAGTATAGCCGAACGATACTAACTATATCATCATCATCATCATCATCATCATCATTATCATCGTCGTCATCATCATCATCATCATCACCATCTTCATCGTCATCATTGTCATTATCTTCATTATTATTATTATTATTATTATTTATTATTATTATTATTATTATTATTATTATTATTATTATTATTATTATTATTATTATTAGTATTATTATTATTAGTATTATCATTATTATTATTATTGTTATTGTTATTATTATTATTATTATAATATAATAATATAATAATAATAATAATAATAATAACAATAATAATAATAATAATAATAATTATTATTATTATTATTATTATCCTTATTATTATCATCATCATCATCATCATTATTATTATTATTATTATTATTATTATTATTATTATTATTATTATTATTAATTATCATTATCATCATAGTTATTCTTGTTATTATATATTATTATTATTATTATTATTATTATTATTATTATTATTATTATTATTATTAGTATTATTATTATTATTATTATTATTATTAGTAGTAGTAGTAGTAGTAGTAGTAGTAGTAGTAGTAGTAGTAGTAGTAATAGTAGTAGTAGTAGTAGTAATAGTAGTAGTAGTAGTACTAGTAGTAACTATTACTAATAGTTGGACTAGCGCTTAATCTCTGGCTATCTCTGATTTTAGTCAAGGACTTGAAAAAAAAAAAAGAAATCGGATTTCATGTGAGCTGACTAAGCAAGTCCCAGACTAAAATCACGCCACCTTCTGAATATGTTTGGCCAAGTTTTTTCAAAGTTTTTGTCATTTTCATTTACTGAGGCAGGACTTCACAATTTAGACTGAGACTAGTTACCAGGTTATTTCATAGCTTCAACAAGATAGCAGCTACTTTTTAGATGAGAGAGCTTCGATTACGAATGGCAGAGGCAAAACGTGTCCTCTCGCTATTGACACTGGCTTTAAAAAATCTATAAAATAAGTGTAGACGTCGAAAGTAGACATATTTGTGAGCAAAAACTAGAAAAAAAAGAATACTGAATCTAATCGGCTCGTGAGTTGCGAGTGAAGGGAGACTAGAAATCGAATGATTTGCGTCAAAGAACCAATAAATAAATAAATAAAAATAAAAATTGAAAGTTTAGTGGAGACAAAAGTTATTCTGCTGGCTTTGCAACTTATTGAAATAATCATAAAATCATCATAAAACACTTTCTCTCTTCTTCTTTTTTTTTTTTTTGGCGGGGGGGAGGGGGGGGTCATTGAAACTTAAGTATAGACCATGGACACCATTGTAGTCCAGGAGTCGAAAGTCAATATCACGTGATTTAATTAATCATGACAAAAGTAAGTTAAAATATAAAAAGAACCAAATATTATTTATACCAGAGGTGTTGCTAATTTCCTCTTTGGAAATCGTTTTCGTTGACAGCATGTACTAGAGAGAAGGATGTTACCAGCACAAAACAGCCGAATTAGTCACCGTCCTTACGACGCCCACTTCTAGGCAAGAGACTAGCTTGTCCGAGAATAGAATAAGTTCATCAAATCCAATTTTGTTTGTCACTTGTTTCGTTTAGGCTTAAGACTAGTAAATAAGTAATCTAATCCTCGTTCGTGAAAACGGGCCATGGAGTCCATCCTAATGCCACTGCATAATCGTGTCAATGATGTCGATTGCAAAGAATTATGATTCACTGAGTCAATTTTATTTATGGTGTTACGGTTATAGGATAAACAAATGTATTGTTCGGGAAATGAAGTATTGAAAGTTTGATTAAAAAAAAAAACAAACCCCTGAGACTTATTTTGCGTATTTCTCAAATTGTTTTTTTTTTGACATGAACGAAATATCTCCAATGTTGTGGCCACAACAAAAAATATTAATAAACCACCGACAAGAGCAAAACCCACCCACCAGAAAATGCAACTGCAGAAATAAAGAACATTGCCCGCTAAACAAACAATGCTTAGAATCAAGTTTAATTTACCAAGCCACAGTCACAGAAACTAAAACAAACAAGCAAGAAAAATATGTAGGACTAACAGAAAATAATTTCAAAACAAGATACAACCTCCACACCTCAACATTTAGAAACACTAACAAAAAAACATCCACAAAACTCAGCGAACATATTTGGAAATTAAAAGACAACAAACTAGACCACAACATTTCATGGAAAATTTTATCTAAAGCAACAGGATACACACCAACATCAAAACAATGTAGCTTATGCCTGGAAAGAAATATACTATATCAAACACCCTCATGAAGCCACACTCAACACGAAAAGTGAGATGTACGGAACGTGTCCACATCGGCGGAAATTCTTGTTGATTAACTTTAAACCGGAACCACTTCAAGAAACAACAACAGTCAACAAAACAAACTCAGTCCTGACGATGGCAAATTAAGCCTGAAACATTAATGTAGACTGTCTCAAACATTGTGGTAAATATTTAAAAAAATAATAATTCGCTCCATTACTACATGTCGAGCACTTTTCGTACCATATTTGTATCAAACACGATTCAATTATATATATATTATATATATATATATTATATATTTTATATAATATATATTATATATATATTTTTATATTATATATATATTTTATATGGGCAATGCTACTGTGATGTTATTCTGAAAATTCGATTTGATTTTTGAGATATTAATGTCCTGAGATTGTGCTTACAAAATCCAATAAGGCCCTCGTGCCAGTGCAAACGTGACAAAGGAACTGCTGAGAGGTTTCGGATGTCTTCTTGTATGTCCATAATATTTTTAACTTGAAATAAGACCTTTTTGATTTGATTGAGAACTTTATTACAGGACCCCCCCCCCCCCCCCCCAAAGTAAAGTAGATGAGTTATTCAAAGATTTTCGATGGGCAAGCTGGGCTTGTGAATTCCACAATAATTGTCTGTGGACTCGCACGTCACCCAATCCGCGTCTAAACCTCATCGCATACTTAACTAAATGGTCACTACACAAAAAAAGCATTACCTGATGATTATCTCACAAAATATCATTGTTTTGAACGTTCTGTTGTTATGTGACAAGTAGAACATTTTCAACATTGAGAAATGTTAAAAAAAAGTCACAGATCTTTATGTACAGAATACAAAAACAAATGCATACACGCAATTTCTTTATATCCTATACAATACTTCCATTGAAAACGAATGAAAGCAACCCCCTTTATTTAAAGTCAACAATCTTTTAAATAGGGTAGTTCCAAGGTGTTAACTTTAAAGAGACTGCATTATTATTATGTATTAGTCTAACACTGCATTGCCCCTTAAATATGACTGTGTACCCTCAAGCTTATTAGTCTCGAACCTTCATTTCATTTCAAATTAATAGAAGACTTGTCAAACGTTCAACTACATACATTTAAACAATCTGCATACTCTTTTTCATTCCGCCTTAAGCAATCACACAGCACAGAAACAGCACTTTTGCGTGTCCACAATGATATTGTCAAAATGATACTTGCAAAAACGATAATGCAAAACTACTCCCTGCTGGACCAACGTGCCGAGTTCGACACTGTGGATCATACACTACTACTAGACCAAATGCAGAGGCTCTTTGGAATCAGAGATAAAGTTCTAGAATAGTTTTCATGTTTATCTACGAGACAGGCCATACGGCGCTCAAATACTAATAATGTTTCCCCCTTTCAACACCAACAAAGCTGCAATTTGGCAATCCACAGGGTTCAGTGTTTCGTCCTTATATTTTCACGATGTACACAAAGCCCTTAAGCAACATCATCGCGACCTTCTGTCTCCAGTCATCATCTCTAAGTCGATGATACCCAAATTATACTTTCCCATTTCATCAAAACACATTGAAGAAACAAAAGAGCGACTCGCAGCATGTCTAGAAAACGTTAAAACATAGATGACAAACAACAAGCTTAAATTCAATGAGGAAAAAACTGAGCTGATTGTATTAAAAAAAGACAGGAAATGATATACCTCATCTGTCCTTCGGCGAATCTGTTATTAAAAATTCCAAATGTCGTTTGAAGCCTTGGTTTCTATTTTAACACTCACCTAGACATGTTCACCATAACAAAGTGCTGTCAGGCGGTTAATGCGGTCTCCAATAAATGATATGCAGAATACGAATTTTTATTGATGAGACACATATAAAACACTTATCCATGCCCTTGTTACCAACCCTTGGATTATTGTAACTCTCAGCTATACGGCCTACCAAAAGCATCGTTTGTACGACTACAGTTTGATGCAAACCCAAGGCTGCTTGTATAGTTACAAGGACAAAGCCTTGGGACCATATCACAACCGGTCCTCAAGTCACTACACTGGTTTCCCAAATTTGAGAAAAGAATAATATACAAAAGTGCATGTTTTGCTTACATTGCCTTCACCATACACCACCTGACTTGAATGCCTTGTGAGGGAATATAATATAAACAACTAGATCTCTGCCGCCATTTCTTTGCTAATGGAGAAAAACATCTCAAGAACAAAGTTTGCTGAGCGGGTTTTGCATTTTTTTGCTCCAGTCGCTTGGGATTCTTTACCACCTAAAACCCGACAATGTGAAAGTCTATCAGTCTTCAAACGGCATCTAAAACCAATCTTTTTCATTCGCTTTCGTGATTCTGGTTTTAAACCCCAACGATGGGAAAAAATCTTTTTAAATGATTCAGCTTCTCGACTAGTTGATTTTTGATTTATATGTTTATAAATATATATATTTATTTTATATATTTATTTTATTTTATATTATATTTATATATAATATTTTATAATATATAAAATATATATATTATAGTGGGCATCCCCCCGTCTCAAAAAACGTTTGGTTTGGGCCCTGTATGACTTTGGCCTAAATTTTTTTTGAGACAGCGAAGGATGTGATTAGCGGGACCGACCCTTGCGGCATTTCTCTTAGCAGTTGTGAACATTTTAGTTTGACTTTTGTTTTTGGGTTTGTGCCTCTCTATCTCCTGTTCCTCTCCTCATCTCTCTTCCTCCCCCCTTTCCCCAAAAACCATTTTCCCCAGCCTGCGTAAAAGAAAAAAAATTTCCCAAATGCGTTTGAGTTGATCCCTTTTCATTTTTTCATGTTCGTTGCGAAATCATAGAAATGCAGAGGGGGCTGCTATTCCCGAACTGATGGGGATTGGGTTGAAAATTCCATGTCCACCCTGTGTACGGGGCCCAACCCTTTCAAACGTCGCGGGCGAGCATGAGATGAATTGGGGGGATTTTCCCTCTTTTTTTGCCCCGTATTGTTGGTGAATCTGCCCTGCTCCCTAAATGAGGGGAATTTCGTGTAGACGGGCAAAGGGAAAAATTTTTTCCCAGGCGGTTTTGTCTGCCTTATGTTGTCTAAAAATTCACTGCCGCACAGTGGTACTGAGTAACATGCCGGGGAAAAATTTGATTTGGGGTTTTCTAAAAAGTTTGTAAAAAAACAATCCCAGCCAAAGAAAAGAAAGAAAAAAATATTTAAAAACCCCGGACAAGAAAAAAACCATCCAAGTCGAGGCGGGGGGCTTTTTTTTTGGGTTTTTTTTATTTTTTTTTTGCCCTTTGTTTTATCACCCATTAGGGTCGAAGTTTCATGATTTTTAAAAATTTGACCTGAACTGAAAGGGTAATTTATAGAATTGTTTTAAAATCAGAGAATCTTTCAGGCGAATAAGTGTATTCATTTTTTAAAAGTTCAAATTTCCCTTTATATTTTCCCTTTAAAAGTTAAAAACCCCAGAATTTTTTTAAATTTAAAATTTTTCTCAAAGCGTTTTAAACGAAAAAAACCCCAACAGTGACAAAAAACATGTAGTAGATGTGAAATGGCGCCTTGTGTAAAAGGTATCTTACATATTTTTTTTTTCGCAGACAATGCTGTTTTTGGGCCAGGTTTTCATTTTACACCTGAGTACAGAGAGGAATGTGAGTAAGGGCCTTCTTAAAGGGACTCCACTTTGAAATGGTTCACACCGTGCCCCTAAAACCCAAAAATTTTATGGGTTTAGAACCCGAGCATCAAAACCCCAAAGTTTTTTAAACTTGATTTTGGAGATTTCCTAGACATCCCAAATCTTACTAAATTCCCGTAATTTTGGGTAAATAGAAATAAGGATGTTTTAATTCACAACTTTCCCTGTTTGTTTTGGTATTGTAAACTTGAAAAAAAAGTAACAAGTATTTTATTAGTTTTTTTTTTTTTGGGTAAAAAATTTCTGGTGATATTGATGATTTCGTTATCTCACCATCCCAGACAATAAAAAAAAAATCTATGGCCACTTTCATTAAAATAAATTTTAGATAAATTGTTTTTACAAATTTTAAAATTTTTTTAAAAAATATTGTCAAGAAAAACCATTTAAAAATAAAAAAAAAAAAAAAAATTTCACTTTTTAAATTTAAATTCCTTTTTTCACTTTTTGAATGTTAAATTGATTTTTTGTGTTTAAAAAAGCGGGTAAAAAATAAAGTTTTGTAAACTTTTAATTGAAAACAAGCGTCTTTAATAATGATAAGTTTTTTTGAAACAACGCAATTATTTAAAAAAATTTAACAGAAAAGCTTTTTGTAACAAAATTAATAAAAAAAGGAACGTTATGTAAAGGGTAAGTTTTGTGGTCAAAACCCTTATGAACCCCCCCCCCCCCCCAAAAAATTTAAAACCAACAAAAAAGGGAAACAAAAAAAAAAAACCCAAAAAAAAACAACCAAAAAAAATAGAAAAAAACGGGGCGACTTGAACGGAATGGAATAGAATGTTTAATCATTTTGGTGGGGGAAAAGCTCAATCCGGGTTATTGTGTTCCCCTTCCCTAATCTTTAAATTTCCATTATCTTAAAATTATCTTTTTTTAATGGGGGTTTTCCCAAATTAAATGCGTGTGGGGCCAATTATAAATCTTTCACAAAAATTGTTTTAATTAAAAAAAAATTTACTTTTTTTTTTTTTTTTGGGGCCCTGAAAAAGGGGGGACAAGTTTTTTTTTAATGTTTAACTTTTCCATTTCCTCTAAGGTGTTCAGAAAAGGGTTGTATGAAAAAAGGTGGGAGCTTAAAAGGGGAAAAACTGAAAGGGGACCTTTGAGTTGTGGACATGGGGGGAGTACTTTTTGGGACTATAAAAAAAAGGGGGCGAGGGTTCCCGGTTTCTATTTGGGTTTTTGGTTTTTTTTTTTTTATTTCTGGGTAATTTGAAGATGAAAAATTTTTCCTAAACCCCAAATTTTTTATAGTTTTCCAAAAAAACTTTAAAAAAAAAAAAATTCTGACGGCACCCCGTTTTTAATTTTTTTTTTGGCAAAGCGGTTTTTTTGTTTTTTTAAAATTTTTCCAAAAAAAAAGTTTTTTTGTTTTTTTCACCTTTTTTTGGATTTTTAGTTTTTTTGGGTTTTTTTACCGGAAAATTTTGGGGTTTTTTTTTTTTTTTTTTTTTCCTTTTTTTTTTTTTTTTTTTTTTTTTTTTTTTCCCCCTTAGATTTAAATGTTGGTTGTTTTTTTCTTTTATTTGGGGGGGCGGTTTTTTTTTGGTTTGGGTTTTTTGGTTTTAAATGTTTTTCCCCCCCATTTTTGGTGTTTTGGGAATTTCAGTGTTGCTTGAGTAGTCATTTTTTAGTAATAAAAGCTCGGGTGGGGGAAAAAGGGGGAAAAATTAAAATTTCGCCCCCCCCGTTGTAAAAGCCTGGGGGAAAAAATTAAAAAAAAGAATTATTTTTTTGAAAAAAAAAAAAAATTAACATTTTAAAAAATTTTTTTTTTTTTTTTTAAAAATTTTTTAATTGGAGATTTTATGATATTTCATTTTTAAAAAGCATGTTAAAAAAAATTTAAAAAAAAGGAATTTTAAAAAAGCCCTCAATTTTTTTATGGGCAAAAAGGTTAAAAACTTTTTTTAAATAAAAATCAAATTTTTTTTTAATTTTTTTTTTTCGGTTTTTAATTTTTTTTTTTTAAAGGAAGTTTTTTTTTAAATTTTTTCCCAATGGCAAAAAAGTTTTTTAAAATTTTAAAAATTGGGGAACGAAATTTGCAAGGTAAAAGGGAAATTTTAAACCCCAATCTAAAGGGTTTTTTAATAGTTTAACCCTGGATATTTTATTTTAAAACAAAATTTATTATCTAAACCATTAGTTTAGTTAAAAATTTTAAAAATTTGCCACTGCCTAGCTTTGAGGCGTTTGCTTTTTAAAAAAAAAGGTTCAATTTTCTCAAATTTTCAAATAATGATTCCATTTAAAAGCAGAATTGCAAAAAATTCAATGAAAAACCAAGTTATACGCTTTTTGTGTTCTTTTGTTGCCAAAATTTAGGTTGTTTAATTGTAAAAAAGGAAAAAAAAAAAAAAGGGAAATTTATGGGGGAAAATTTGGGAAAAAAAATAAAAAAAAGAATTAAAAATTTACTAATTTTCTGCCAAAAACCTTTAAAACCCCAGTTTTATTTTGGTGTGAATTAAAATTGGGGGGGGGGGGAAAAAAAAAACCCGAAAATTTAAAATTTTAAAAAAAAAAAAAAATAGAAGAAATTTCGTTTTTTAAATTTAAAATTTCGGGGTTTGCCCTTTTTTTAAAATTTTTTAAAAAAGCGGGAAAAAATTTTCCCCCCAAAAAAATTAAAAATTTGGAAATATTCCGTGAAAAGTTCTCTTCTTCAAATGGTTCAGTCAAAAATAGGAAAGGATACTTTTCCCTTTGGGTTTTTTCCTCTAATTTTTTCCCTTTAAAACCGACGAATACTTTATCTTTTAAATTTTAATGATTAACATAAACCTGATACCCAAAAAAAAAACTTTTTTTTAAAAAGCCGATTTTTTCCGATTTTACCCGAAAAAAAAGCTTCCCTGATTTTTTGTTTTGATGAAAACAAAGAATAGAGTTTTCAAAATGTGACAAAATTAAAAAAGGTCACTTTTTAAAGGCCCTTTAAAATTTTTTAAAAAAAAAATGTTTTTTTCTTTGGGAAAATTCGACCTGACGATTGGGGTTTTTCCCGATGTTGGTCAAAGTTTAAAGTACAGTACTTGCTGTCCCAGTTTGGAGAGAACCCAAAAAAAAAAGAGTGCTAGAACCCTTTACGTGGCCAAAATCTGACGTTTCATGGGGGGAAAAACAATTTTTTAAATTCGGTCCCCCAGTTCAGTGTGCTAAAATTAGAATGGGGTTGGATGTCCCTTGGGTCTTTGTTATTTTTTTTTTTTCCACCCACTTTTTATGAGTAGTTCTAAAGGTTTAACTGTATTTCCCAGACTTTTTAAAATTTTAAAGGGTTTTAAATTAATATTTTTGTATGTTTTGGTTCGTTATTTTTTTTGGGTGGAAAAATTTTTGGTGAGCTTCTTAAAAAAAGCGCAACATCTTTTTATTGCAGAGTGTGTGGGAAAGCCAGTGAGAAATTTTAATTGGCATTTATAATACAACAAAATTTTTGAACATGAAAAAAAAATTTTCCCTGTCGGGACCCTCTAAAATTAAATGAGAAAAAATTTAACCCCCTTTTAAAGTTGAAAAGCTTCCCTTTCCCGGTCTGGATGGGTAATGTAAAGGGGCCCCCACTGGTGAAAAATTTTCCCTGCTGGGGTTTCCCACGCTAGAAAAATTTTCCCTGCAAAAAATAAAGGCAGCCATGTTCATGTCAAAAGGGTTTCCCCTTTTTTTGTCGTTGATGGAAAATCATGGGAAAATTGAAATTTGATAGGAAAAATTCAATTGAAAAATTAATCATAATCTTTTAAACAATACCTCATTATCATAATCTTTTATTATAATATTATTTTTTCTTTATTATTATTATTATTATTATTTTTTTATTTTTATTTTTATTATTTTTTATTATTATTTTTATTACCCTTTTATCTTTCATCATTTGTTATTATTTTAAACCCCCAACCCCCCCCCTCCCCCAATTTATTATTTTATTTTTTTATTGTTACTTTATTATTATTTTTATTTTTAAATTATTTTTTATTATTTTATTATTTCATTATTATTTTTATTTTTTATTATTATTATTATTATTTTTTTTTATTTTTATTTATTATTATTATTATTTTTAAATTACAGTTACCCCCCTAAATCCCCAACACTCGCTTTAGCTACCTTTTCCCAAAAAAACAAAATTTTTTTATATAATTGCCCCACTTTTTTGCAAAATCTTGTTAAATCCAAACCCCTTTGATTGGAGGGGACAACCCAAAGCCATATGAAATCAACGATGCTGTTCCCATTCTACTCAACTTTTCGCCAAAGCATTCGATCAATTCATAAAATTGACAACAAAACCCCTCAGCTGTAAAATGGGCAAACTCAAAGGAAATATGGACCCCCGTTAAACCCCAGAAAATAAATGCCCAGATAATAAAGATGAAAAATGAATCCTTACAAAGTGACAATTTACCCCTGACAAAACACTGAAAAATTTAATGGTAGACAAAATTGTCCATTCATCCCAAAAAGAACGCTTGACAGATCTTTACCAACATGGGTTTTTCATTGGATACAATGGTCCCATAAAAAGCTTGCACAGAAAGAAATGTACATCTTGTTGTTGAAAAAAATGAAAAAAGAAAAGGGTTTAAAAAAAATAAAAAATTTAAAAATTTTAAAAAATGAAAAAAAGAAGAAAAAAAACCACTTTAAAAAAAACAAACCTAAGTAAGTAAATAAATAAATAAATTTTTTAGGTCTGTTAGAAATTTTAGTCCCAAGTCCGGTAGAAAACAATGAAATTTGGGGCTTTGATGTATTTTTAGCTTTCCCCTTATCGACTGTTTTATTAAATTTCCCAAAAATTTTAATTTTTTATTATTATTTTAAAATTATTTTTATTATTAATTTATTATTTTTAATTTTTATTATTATTATTATTATTATTATTATTTAAATTTTTATTATTATAATTATCATTTATTTAATATTAAACCCTCATCAAATGTCATTTATTAGGGATTAGATTGGGTTTTCTTTAAAAAGAAATGGAAAAAATTGCCCCAAAAAAGTTTAAAATTTTTTTTTGGGGGGAAATTATGTTAAAAAAGGGGAAAAAAAAAATTTTAAAAACTAACTTTCTCTTCATAAAATTTTTCGAAGATTGGTTTTTTGGGGGGAAAAGGGGTTCTAAAAAATTTTTTTTCCATGATGGGAAAAACAAACCCCTCCACATTGAAAAAATTTTGGGGAAAACCCAAAAAAAATTTTTTTTGCAATTTAAG
Source organism: Berghia stephanieae (assembly GCF_034508935.2). Taxonomy (NCBI): domain Eukaryota; kingdom Metazoa; phylum Mollusca; class Gastropoda; order Nudibranchia; family Aeolidiidae; genus Berghia; species Berghia stephanieae. The sequence continues at coordinate 18,907 of NW_027624511.1, read as the reverse complement.
TTTTTGGGGGAAAGAAAAAACCCTTTTAAATTTAAATTTAAAAATCTCAATTAAAAAATTTTTTTTTTTTAAATTAAAGCCTTTTTTTTTTTTTTTTTAAAAAGAACATGTTTTTTAAAAACTATTGAAAACAAAAACCCCCCTTAAAAAAATTTGGGGGAAAATTTAAAATTTTTATTGTTAAAATGGGCCCAACCCGGGGGCCTCCCCTTTTTTAAGGGGTTTTGCGGTTAGCAAAAAAAATCCGTAAATTTTTTGGGTTTTTTAGGGGGAAAATTTCGTTCAAAAAGTAAAAAATGAAAAAAATGTTTCAAATTAAAAATTTTTATAGCCCGGATAAATAAACGAAAATATAACCAAAACCCCTTTTAAAATTTTTTTTTCATTTTTTTTAAAAAAAAAATTTCCAAAAAAACCCTTTTTGGGGTTTTTTCATATTTTTTTTGTTTTTCTATTTTTGGGGCTGGGGGGCCCCTTAATAACTTTTTATTGAATAAAATTATGTAAATTTAAAAAAAATTTTGGGAAAAAAAACTTTAAAAATTTTTTTTGCTTTTTAAAAAAAAAACCCCAAAAAAATCCAAAAAAAAATGCTACTTGAAAAATCATTTTTCCAGGGGGGAAATTTCAATGAAAATTTCCCTTTTTATTAGATCTTTTTCTCTTCTCTCTCTCTCTCTCTCTTTCTCTTTTCCCCCAAACCCCTCTCCCCTCTCTTTTTGGCCCTTTCCCCATTTTGAAATTTTAAAGATTTAAAATTTAAAAAGAAAGTTCGAAACCCCAAAGGTTTTTATTTTAAATTTTTTGGGGCCCCAATAAAAAAAATTTCTTTAAATTTTTTTTTTTTTCCTTTTGAGCACTTTGTCCCCGTAAAACCCCCCCCCCCTTTATAAAAGGACTCGGGTCGGGTTTTTTTTCGTGACACAGGGGGACAGGTCTTGCGGCCAGAGAACCCCCAAAAGTTTTTAAGACAGGGGAAAAAATTTTTAAAAAAAAATAAATTTTTTTGGGGGCCCCTTCCCCAAAAACGTTTTTTTTCCGGGGCCCCCCCTAAGGGGTTTTTAAAATTTTAAAATTTTTTAAAAAAAGAAGAGGAAAAATAAACAATAATTTTTTTTTAAAATGAGAAAAGGGGGGAAATTTTTTTGGGCCCCTCTTTTTTTGGGGTTCCTTTTGGGATCAAAAAGGTGGGAAAAATTTTAAAGGGGGTAGTTTTTTTCCCCCCCAAAACAAAACCCCGGAAAATTGGGGTGACACACCTTAAAAGGGGGGGGGGTGGGTTAAAAACAAAGTTGGTTGTTTATAAAAAAAAATTTTAAAGGGTATAAAACCCTTTTGACCCTTGTTTTTGTTTTTTTTTGGGGAAAAAGATGACTTTGTTTAAAAAAGATTTTCTCGTCAAATTTTAAATTTTTTAAAATTTTCCACAAGGGTTTTTTTTGTTGGTTCCTAAAATCAAGCTTTTTAAAAAATTTTTTATTTTTTTTTGACGCATCCCCATTTTTTGTAAAACCTGTTTTTTTTTTTTCCAAAAAAATCATTGTTTAAAAATTTTGCGACGCCCCAAAAGGCTGGTTACCAGGTTTTTTATTGCTTTTAAACCCACAAATATAAAAATTTTTTTTGGGTTTCAAAATTCCCCAATGTTTGGGGGTTTTTTAAAAAAAATTTTTTTAAAATTTTGAAAAAAAAGGGGGTTTTAAAATTTATCCGAAAAAAACCCTTTTTTTGAGAAAAAAGGTTCAATTTTTTAAACTAAAAAAATAAAAATTTTTTGGGGTAAAAAGAAAAATTTAAAATTTGTTTAATTAAAAAACCCTGCAAAATTTTTTCCCAAAAACCCCCAAATTTTTCCCCGGGGGAAAATTTAAAAAAGGGGGGAAAAAAAAGGGGTTGGGGGAAAAAGAAAGAAAAAAAAGTAGTATTTTTTGGGCCGGGGTCTTTATTAAAAGAAATCGCAAACCCTTTTTGGGTAGAATTTTTGGGGAAATTTAAACAAAAAAAAAGGGAAATGAAAAAACCCCCAAAAAATTTCCCGGGGGGTTTTGGGGAGTGCTAAAAGTTATTTTCCCCCTTTTGGCCCCTTTTCCTTGTCTTTTTTTATTTGGGGAAAAACCCCATTTTGATTTTGTTGTCGTTTTTCTGAAAATAAATAAAAAAATCATGAGAAAAGAGAAATGAAAAAACCCCCTTTTTGAAAGACATAAAACGGATGCGGGTTTGGGCCCTGCTTTTTCCAAATCTTCTTTCAAATAACCGGGGCCCCTGGTCATCTTTTTTTGGGTTTTTATTTTTTAATCTTGCCCACTCAGTTTTGACAGAAGGGTTTTTTTGGCGCTTTTTAAAAAAAATTTTCTGGGTTTTTTTAAAAGGAAAAAAAAAGGAATTGAGAAAAATGGGCTTTCCCTATAATTCCGAAAATGGACAAAATAAATTTTGTTTGGGAAAGAAAAATCTTTTTTTTTTGGGTGGGTGCGAAGTTTCAAAGAAATTTAAATGGCAATTGTTAGAACACACTACATCACATGAAACCCAGGCCTTGTTTGATCCCAAAAACATTGAATGACTTTGGATCTCATTGTCAATCAAAAAATGGTTAGGAAGAGAGTCTGTTATTAATCTTGCGGTTATTGGTCTGTTGTAGACAAAAATCCTATTCATGGATACAAGCGTACTATCCCGTCCATTCCACACTACAAAACTGAGGATGTACACTCATGTCACAACTACTCCATGTAAAATTATGATTTCTTAATAGCCAAATTAGATAGACAATATTTGCATTTTGCATGAAGGGTAGCAAAATGTGAAATTTTAAAACAAAATCTTTTAACCAAATGTCACCTTTCAATCGCCACGAAATGAAAAATGTGATAAATAATGTGATATAAAGTTGGTTTGATAAAGATCTGGAAAAAAGTGTATAAAAAAGTACCAGACAAAGCAAGAAAGAAAAATACAAGCTGTATCACGTCTGACTGACGATCAGGTCTGAGGTTCGATCCCCAGTCGAGAAAGTCTAATTTTTGGGATTGTATTTTTTTTCTTGTATTTTTCACTCTGGCTTTGCAGGCTTCCTAATTACTCAATGTTAGTTTGACTTACCAAGAGTAAGAGGTGGTGTTGTTTATCCAAGACATATTCTACTTCCTCTTTCTCTTTCCTTATAGGAGGTAACTTTTTTCCTTTAATTGAACATAAACATGAAATATTTGAACAATTAGATTTCGTCCATCCGAATAATACAATAAAATTCTTAAGAGAATGAAAATAACCGGGGAGGATAACTAAAAATGTACCGTAATTATTTTTAGAAATGTTTTATCTGTGAATATATCTAAAAAAAAGATAAAATAACATATTTATGAACATTTGTTAGTTTCCATTTTCGACAAAAATCCAGTAACATTGGATTTTTAGACAACTGTTTGAAACTCTCTCTAATGACAGATTTTTTTCAGCGAGACATCAAAAGCGAACAGCTTAAAAATTTCAGTGATATTATTGAGATAAATTTGGCAGCAATCATGTTTCAACTCTATCTCAATCTATGTGCAAAAGGTTTCCATTCTCTACAAGCAATGGACCTTGTGTGGCTATGTGGTCTAGTGGTATGATACTCAACTCGGGACAGAAAGGTCATGGGTTTGAGTACCGCTCTCAGTGGTGCATAGTTGAGTCCTTGAAAAGCTCTGACTCACATTCTCTCATCGGGGTAAAATGAGTACGTGAACATAAACATGTCAGAAAAATTGTAATATAGCCTAACAGTTCTGCCCTACATGTTAAATGTTGCTGCTGCTCGGAATGTTGCGTATAGCTTTTTGAACACGTTTAGTGGATAATGTGCAATATAAATGCTCAAGTTTCTTTTGTTTTTGGGTTGTTTTTTTCTCTCTTTTTTTTTGGTACTAATCACAAAGATTTTATTATAAAGGAGGAAATGTGTGAATAAATATTCTTGAATTCCAGCACATGTATGTTGATTTAAATTCAATATCATGGAGTTAAAATTACCGAGGGTATTTTAGCAACATTAGTAGCAAGCGTGTGACAAATTTTTGAGATAATGCGGAATTTAGCTAACATTAAAATTAAAATTGATACATTGCTTAAACAAGTGCAGCTTTGTGGTCCATTGGCATGACCAACATGACACTTGCCTTTGCCCCACAGGTCCCTGTTTGAGTCACACCCTGGGCAAAGTGGAGTCCTAATTAAAGTGCTTTACTCACATTTGCTCGATATACTCAGGTGTGAAAGAGTACCTGACAGTAACAGAATTTTATCTGTTGAAAAAGTGGCTATATCCTCTCTCATGTCAATCATTGCTGTTGACTTGGGACCCCATGTAAAAGACTTAGAGCAAGATATTGTATTATAAAAACCATTTTCTATTTTTTGACATATTTCCAACTTTAAACCCCCCCCTCCCGCCGGCAATAAAATCATTTAAAAAGCTAGGCATAAAAGTGTGAGAGCATAATATCAATAGTCAAAGGATTTAAAACCCCCAAAAAACTGCCTATTCTTGTATTTAAAACAACCATTCTTCCTTAATCTAAAGCAAGGAAAACGTACCTCTGTTGAAGCCTGTATCTATCACACTTTTAATCTCTTTTTTCTGTTTGGCTTTAGCAGCTGGACCGAGACCAACTTTCTTCGGTCCAAACTTTGGCCCCAGACTAATGGATCTGGACCAGTGATCTTGCAGTGCTACGGCTGTCAGTGCAATACTCGAAGACCCAATGACCTGGGGAAAATATAAACTAAAGCTTTAAAGTGAAAATAATAAGAAAAATATGAATCTTTTTCGTTCTGCTCGAATTGATAGAGTAGAGGACACACTTGTAGTAGATAAATGATTGAATACATAAATAAATTTAAATAAATAAATAAAAAAAAAAAATAAATAAATGAAGAATGAATAAATAAATAATAGATAAATAAATAAATAAATTAATGAAAAAATAAACGCAAAAATAGTGAAATCGGTCACAGCAAAATCAAAGGGACTTGGTTATCTATTCTGATTCAGAGACAATTAACTTGGTTTAGGCATTAAGATGTTTCCAAATTGTCTCACTTGAGTCATGAAGTAAAAATTAATTACAAACAATAAGTTAAGATGAATTTATAACATCAATGACGTTTGAATCAGTAGCAGTGTAAAAAGTTAATGAGAAGCAAACATAATGGCTCTGCAGAATATTTGAAGAGAGTGTTTCCATATATTTACCTAATTCAATGTGCTTCAAGATTCATACTGATTTATCAAATTACCATGGACAGATAAAAAAGTTAAACAGGTCCATGATTTGACGAACTTGTAAAAGCATTGTTTTGACAAAGGATATTACTATTAAGTCTTTCAGTCACTAGGTACAAAATTACATAGATTTTAACCCATTTGTAACTGTCAAAAATGGACAAAAACAATTGCCATGCTTAATATTCTCTTTCCACCAGATCTAGTTAGACCTAGGAACCCAACCATTTCTCAAGAGTCAACGCATGGCGTGCAAGAATACGAAATTGTGTGATAATGGCTATGATTAAAACATGCCTGTATTAGCCAAGATTGCAGTGCAAGGATCAGAGCTCTGGTCATTGAACTACAGTCAGCCACAACGCCATGATCCAAATTCAAGTTCATTTTGTCATCTTGCTTTATGAAACTTGACAAAGACGAACAGCATTGGAAAAAGACAAAACAGGTTAACAGGAGACAAAAAAGATGTGAAAAAAGAAAACATCTGTCCACAGACGCTCTCCATAAGCTGACACACATTTGGCTTAAAAACAATATACTGAACAGAAAAACAAAAATAAAGCTATACAAGAGCCTTGTTAAATCAGTACTTATTTACAACTGTGCAAAAAAGATCAACTAGATGCCTTCCAAAGCAAACAGCTCAGAAAATTCTAAATATCCACTACCCAACCAAAATAAGTAATAAATTTTTCATCCTGATTTTATGCGGACATCTTGTATGTTTGTTAGAAAAGCTATTCCTTTAGCTTTAGATCACAGTTACTTTGACTTTTGTTCTTTATAATTTCTAACTGGACTTTCAATTGATCTATGATTTTGTCTTTCTCGTCAAATAAAGCGGGTTTAGACTACTTTATTTACTTTAGTAATACTATTTTACCATTATTGTTATTTTCATTTGCATCGATTATAAGTAATCATCAACAATTAAAATAATTTTTAAAAAAATCAAAAACCAGACCGAGTCTAAATTATCTGTTGATTACAAATGCGCATTGGAATCGAGTAGTCCAAATAGCCACAGAGACAATTCATTCAGACTCGAGTCCGAATAGCCGCAGCCATTAAATAAACAAACCCCTGGTGAAAATACAAATTGAAAGAGATGCTACACAGAGGAGCTTACGGAATTTTTCTTGACATTTTTTCACAAACAACTCAATATCAAATTGAGATTTTCAACAGACTTGTGATTGTGACACTTCATTTCACTTGTGTGACTTGTGTGACCCCGAGCCCGAAGTTAATAAGTCGTTGGCCTCCGGTCAGTGAAAAATAGTGATCCAGAACAGGCTTCAAGTTATTTTCACAGTGAAAATCCATTAATATGTATAGAATAGTAGTCTTTTAATTTGGCTTAAATTAAAATAGACGGAGTTTGAAGTTCGTTGACAAGTTTGCCTCAAGCCAGCGTTTTGAATAGGGATGAGTTGGCGTATGAATGAAACTTTGAATTCAATTGTGATTTTTACCTTTGGGTCGTTTCTATTACTTGCCATTGCGTTGCTTCAATTAGCGATGAGCAATGTTAAAGTACGTGGACTTGCCACACGTTGTTTTTATCTGTATTCCATATTATAAATTTTAGACTTCTCCTTCTAATTTCAATCAAACAGAAAGCAAGCGTCCCAAACAACGGAAATTGTGGAAGAAAACGAAAATAAAAAACTGACACCGGCAAAGGCATAGAGTAAAATTTAAATGATAAAAAAAAGGAATGAAAAAATAATTGTCAATAAATTTGACTGTGGTTAAATTTGGTAGAGTATATAAATGAGAAGAAATGCTTGTCATTTCTTGTAACTATCAGATATTTTTTGTGTTCTTGATGGTATGGAATTCTACATATAATACTAATCCCGTTAACCATTCATTAGCTTTGAGGCCCTCTTAATTTTTGATAGTTTTTTAAAACTAATTTTGCAAATCATTTTGAAAGATTTCTTCGCTAATTTTTTCTTTCCAATTGTCATAATTTCAATAAAATTGTTTTGATCGGCTACTGAAGGTTTTCAATAAATGATATGGCGAAGTAAGTTGAGAAAAGCTGAAAACCTTTACCTAAACTAAACCTCAGCTGTTGCTAGCGCTCAAACGTTGTATGCAAATTGAAAAGGTCAGGCTGGTGGAAAATGGCCGACCAAATCATTTGTTTTCCCTTGTTGAGTAATTTTGTTTAATTCTTGGACAGAGCAGGCTAAACGGGTTGAAGGTAAGATATTGATAAACAAGGTTGATTATTTTTCTTCAAATCAAGCGTCACTGGTGTAATTCAATAATTTTAACTTTTATAACAGGGTTATCAAGAACGAAGGAAACATGTTTTTTTTTTTTGCCCTCAGAGTGAAAGCGTCCATGGAGACCACTTTGACATGCCTCGTCAGTCTCTTTATGTAGCCTCTTGTAACGTAATTTTCTTGTCTCAGACAGCTCTTTAATTTTCAAATATTCTATATTACTCAGATTAGTTAATAAGGTGGTATCTTAACCAATATTGTATCAAATTGATCAGTTTTATAACGAACTTAGGTAACTAGATAATTTATTGAGTCGGATTCATGAAATAAGGTCAATGACACCCTAAAACAATGGCGAAAACAATGTAAATAGAAAACCCATTCATTCCATTCAAAGATTCGTCATTCTAATAACGCCGGACGTTGTCTTTTGTTTGTGTTAAAAAGGGATGACTTTAAAAAATGCTTTTTATTTTCTATTGACACGGTTTAAAAAAATAAATAGATACAATGATACAGTAAATCGCTTATATATATATATATAATATATATCAAGGATTACTATACAGTATAGTTTCCTTGATATATATATATATATATATATATATATCTATATATATATATATATATATATATATGAGTGTTGGTGGGTACTTGTAGGTACGAGAGTGCTCGATAATTTTGGGTAAGAGCTAATATAAAGTATAAATGGAGTCATATACTTATTTATGGCCGAAACACATGTTTCTGTGGTCTCCACGTCCTCAGTCGGCGTATTATGTCTGTATATGATTTTTATTCCATTCGAGTAATGGTTTAGGAGCTCAAAATAAACATCGAACCGTATATATATATATATATATATATATATATATATATAATATATATTATATATAACAGTGTTGGAGAAATTGATCATTAAAATGTATCATCTATTTATCACTCTATCTATCTAACAATCTATCTATCCTTAGCTTATCTTATCTATCTATCTATCTATCTATCTATCTATCTATCTATCTATATCTATCTATCTACTATCTATCTATCTATCTATCTATCTATCTATCTATTTAATATCCACAAAGCGGGTTCCCCGGGCGCTTTACAAGGATCCCTAATCAATAACAACACTTAGCATGTAGGATAAGACATGATGCCCTTATGCGAAATACCATTTTTATCCAACAGAGCAAGGCTGCCAAAGAATAAGTACTCATTTTACACCTGAGCACGATGAGAGAATATGAGTAAAGAGTCTTTTCCAAGTCCTCAGCTTTGGGTGGTTATCGAACCCATTGACCTTCCAGTCCAAAGGGACATGCTATACCACAAGACAAGATAGCCGTCACAATAAAAGATAATTATTTATAATGTTTATGAGGAATAACAGAGGCTGGTGTGATATATGCTTTGGAGGGAAACCACTGCTTCTCACCCCCACCTCCCCCACCCATCTCCTTAGCTACAGTTTGTAGACGATATGAGAAGCATCCCCCCCCTCCCCTTTTGCTCTCTTTCTCTCTCTCTCTCTCTCTCTCTCTCTCTCTCTCTTTCTTTCTTTTCTTTCTCTCTCTCTCTCTCTCTTCTCTCTCTCTCTCCTCTCTCTCTCTCTCTGTGTGTGTGTGTGTGTGTGTGTGTGTGTGGTTATGATTATTGGCATCGTGCTGATTGTTGTTGTATATCATATCTTACAATACAAGTATTTTTTCCTGACTTGCTTCAGTAACTTCTCGTGATGTACCTACCCTGGCCAAAATTTTTTGGAGTTAATATTGATTTTTTTAATAATTTTACGGTTCAATCATTCAATATGTGTAAAATTCACTTTATTTAACCTATCATTGCGTTTCGTGTAAATGGTATAAATTTGACGTTGTGGGGGATTAAAAGGACTGTGTTTTCGTTTTCGTATGTTGAGAGGTCATGATAATTGTGTCAGCGTTGTTGTTGTCATCGACAGCGTTGCTTTTGCTGCTGTTGTTATTGTTGTGATAACGTGATGATACCGATATGAAGAGTGATGACGACAATTATGATAATTTATGGTTTTGATGATGATGAAGATGACGATGATAATTATCATAATAATGATGATGATGTGATGATGAAGTACTATTGCCACTACCATCACCAGCACCATCACTACTGTATAACTTCTTCTTCAAAGTTATTTTAGACAACAAATATAAATTTGGGTTCATCATAATGACCTGCTTCACCACCTTCGTCGCGACGTCATCATCATCACATCATCATCATCATCATCATCATCATCATCATCATCATCATCATTATCATCATCATCATCATCGTCGTCGTCGTCGTCAGCATTATCATCATCATCGTCATCATCATCATAATAATCGTCATCGTCATGATCACCATCATCACCATCATCATCATCATCATCATCATCATCATCATCATCATCATCATCATCATCATCATCATCATCATCACTTTCCCCGTTGTAGTCATGATCGTCATCACCACCGTCATCATCTTGATGATTATTTGTTTTTGTTATTATCTATTCATCTTTGCTTCTCTGCTGTGAAGTAATTTTGTTTCTACTTGATGAGGGCTTTTATTCAAGAGGCATTTGTCCATGTATGTGGTTGTGTGTGCATGTGTATGCAGCCTATGAGAGCGTGGGTGTATACGTGTATATGCCCTCTATACTGTAATTAAATTGTATTTTGTATTAGCACCAACGTGAACCAAAATGAATTTCCATTTCTTTGGGCATACATTTCTACTTCCCTTCGCTTCTTCTTCTTCTTCTTCTTCTTCTTCTCTTCTTCTTTTCTTCTTCTCTTCTTCTTCTTCTTCTTCTTTCTTCTTCTTCTTCTCTTCTTCTTTTCTCTTCTTCTTCTTCTTCTTCTTCTTTCTTCTCTTCTTCTCTTCTTCTTCTTCTCCTTCTCCTCCTCCTCCTCCTCCTCCTCCTCCTCCCCTTCCTCCTTCTTCTTCTTCTTCTTCCTTCTTCTTCTTCTTCTTCTTCTACTTCTTCTTTTTCTTCTTCTTCTTCTTCTACTTCCTTCTTTCTTCTTCTTCCTTCTTCTTCTCTTCTTCTTTTTCTTCTTCTTTTTCTTCTTCTTCTTCTTCTTCTTCTTTCTTCTTCTTCTTCTTCTTCATTCTTCTTTCTTTCTTCTCTTCTCTTTCTTCTTTTTCTTCCTTCTCTTCTTTCTTCTTCTTCTTCTTTTTCTTCTTCTTTTCTACTACAACTACTACTACTAAACTACTACTACTACTACAACTCCTACTACTACAACTACAAACTTACCTACAGGCTTACAAACTACTACTACTACAACTACTACAACTACTACTAACTACTACCCTTACTACTACTCCTCCCTACTATCATCTACTACTACTACTTCTACTACTTCTACACTACTACTACAACTACCCTACAAACTACACTCCCTAACTACTACTACCTACTACTACACTACTACTACAACGAACACTATTACAAACTACTACAACTATACTACTATCAACTACACTACACTACTACATCTACTACTACCTACTACTACTACAAACTTACTACTACACTACTGCTACACTACAAACAACTTACTACACTACTACTACTACAAAGATCTACTACTACTAACTACACTACTACTACTACAACATCTACAACAAAACTTCTACTACGTGAAATTAAAACCACTATTTTACAACTACTACTTTTTTATAATTTTCCCACCGCAACCTCTTCATCTTTCTTCATCGTCCCTCCTCCTCCTCCCTTTTTCTTCTCTCCCCTTCCATCATATATTTCTCTTTCATGGCAAACAACATTTTGCTTTTTTTTTTCACCTTATCTACTTCTTATTTTTTTTCCCTTTTCAAACATCTTCCTTTTCCCTTTCTCTAACGTCTCATTTCCATAATCTCACTACTATCCTAATCACCCTCGAAATGACTACCATCGTTCGTGGGCCGCCACTGTTTTCACTCTTACACCAAATACTATAATTTTTTGCTGAAACAATTACAAAACATAACCGAGGCGTGAACGAAACGTTATTCCCGTTGATTCCCTTGTCACCCAGGGTCCAACGTCGAACAGTTGATCTCTTTATGTTAATCCATGGATTTAATGTGGAGGATTATAATAATTTTCTGATTCATGCGTAAGCCTTTATAGTAATTATTTATGCGTAAAAACGATTTAACAAATTCTGTACAGCTAATAAAAAAGTGGAAGAATGCCAGAATAATGCCTTTCTTTCTTTGTTTTTTTTTAAAATAACCACAAAAAATAATTTTATATACCATATGATATACGATAGCCCTTTTATGTGCATTCATGTAGAACATTTTCTGCGAGCTGGGACCGTCACGTTTTAAGGGATGACCTCTTAGAATGTTTGTTTTTTATTTATTTATTTATTTATTTGGTTGGTTTTAAAAAAAAAAAATTTTCTTCTTTTTTTTTTTCTGTTTAAAAAATGTTTCTTTTTCAGGTTTTATTTGACCACAAAATTGACATTATTGGTTGTTAGAACAGTAATCGCGAAACGTTGATTGCTTTCTATTCCGTGCAAGCTGTTTATAAAAACCCTTTTTTCTCCCCAAACTGGCCCAAAGTAGAATCTGTTAAGCGTTCTTCTTGGAAAGAAGTGGCGTTTTTGGGCACCATGGTCAAGTTATTCAGTGTGTCAGGGGGGTGGTGGTCAACATCTTAGACTCATCCCATCTTCCATTATTCTAGGCATTGTCTTTTGTGTGGTTCCTGGATTCAGTTCACCGCTGATGGGTATATTGTTGTCCATTGTTCGAATTGACGAATCTTGGCCGAAAAGTTGTGTGAAACGAAACAGCATCGTTTATTTCATATGGTTGTTACACCGCAGATTAAAGGGATTTAAGCGGAGATTGTCCTATTATTAAGCGAAGCGATTATACAGAATAAAACTCCTTTTTTGGGGGATTATGTAGCGTATAAGCGGAGTGTGCGATTTAACCGATGTTGAATTAAGCGGAGTGGGAACTATATAATTATAAGATTGATAATAATAATAGACAACAGACAACAGATAGAATAGATAGATAGATAGATAGATAGATGAGAGATAGATAGATAGATAAATAGTTATATAGATAGATAGACCGATAAAAAGATGTTAAATTTAAAACCCTATGCCCGAGGTAAATTTTTAAAAAAAAGACATTTCGTAAACGTTCAATTGTCCAAGAAAGTTTACTTTCGTTTTCATTGTCCTTTTAAAAACCCCAAAGGGGGACCATGGACCATAGCAATTGCTTGAGTAAAAAATTTCACTAAAAATTCACGGGTTCAATTTAATCGTGAATTGAAACTATTTCTTTTTGTTTTAAAAAAAACCCCCCAAAAAAATAGTTGTGAAAAAAGAATCTTAACATGGAGAGCAGGCTTCTTTCTAAAGGAAGTAAGTTTTAGTAGTTTAGACACTAAACAATCATCCGGGTTTAAGAAGGGGAAATCTTCACTCAATGCAGAAGCACATAGTCCAGACGATTTAAAATTGGAGTTATTTGGTTTTGGCCCGGGAATCAATTTTAATAGTAAATTTCGCTATCCAATGGAAAGAAATTGTCACCCCTCTCGGCCAATGTTGTTCAATCTTGATGAGAGAGCAGTAAAAATTGCAAACAAATCTCATGTCAGGGAAAACATATTGCCAAACCTCAAATTGTGAAAAAAAACCCCCAAACAAACGTCGTTCACCGCGATGAAATAAAAGGTGTCGGTAAAGAGAGCAAAAGAAAAAAAAACCAAAACAAAACAAAAAAAAAAAAAAGACAACAAAAAAAAAAAATACCCCAAACAAAAACAAAACAAAACAAAACAAAACAAAACAAAACGAAAAAAAAAACCAAAGCACAAAACAAAAAAAAAACATACCAAAAACAAAAACAAAAACAAAACAACAACAACAACAACAAAAACAAAAAAAAAAACAAAACAAACAATAAAACAAGACAAAACAAAAACAAAACAAAAAAAGGACAGAATAAAATACTGCATTTGACGGACTGAATCTTGGTTGTTCTGAAAATCCTGTCTATGATCTTACATAGTATTCTCCAGATTCGGTTTCCCCTGTTAAAAGTTTAATATAAAAAGGAAACTGGATTTTCTTCAATTTAATTATTCTCTTTAAATCTAATGTAAATCAAACCCACAAAAGCCCAAGGAGGGATATATCTAGGATATATATATATATATATTTTAAATAAAGTTTATAAATAATATTTCGATGCCGATTTGGTTAAAGGGAAACTGCACTGTGACCGGTAGGTCTGGGGTTCGAGCCCCGCTTAAGGCACTTTCGTTTTTTTTTCTTGGGATAAGTTTTAACCCCCAATTTTAGGTTACCCCTGTACAACAGGGGGTGAGTTTCTGGTCCTGTTGACATCAGACATCTTGTTTGATGGATTATCTATAATCCTCCATGGAATCCCAAGGCGAAATCGATATCTAATGATGGCCGTGGCGAAAGGCGTAATTAAAAAAAAAAACAACAAAAAAAAAACAACAAAATATTATATATATAATATATAAAATATATATAATAAATATATAATAATATATATTTTAAAAATTTTCCCCACAATCGTTTGGGGCAGTCTACATCAATGTTTCAAGCTTAATTTGCCATCTTTAGGCTTCCCGTCCTTGAAGATGGGAAATTACCTAAACTTGATGAGACAGCCCCAAACATTGTGGTAAAATATTTAAAAAATAATTCGCTCCATTACTACATGTCGAGCACTTTTCGTAACCATTTTAAAAAAAATTTTTCAAACTCATTCAATTCTATTAATAAAAATAATATATATAAAAATTTATATAATATAATATAAATATATATATATGTGTGTGTTGTGTTGTGTGTGTGTGCATAAAATATATTATATAATTTTGGTTTCGGGGAGCATTTCATGACTTTTTTCATGTTTCAGTGCGCCTCAGAAAGTGGTTGAATTTAAAAATAAAATATATACTAATATCACCAGTGACGGCTGGTAATATGGGCAGGGTGGCCAAACCAGCCTGTTTTTTTCAAGTTATATGCTGTAATTACCAGGTCCAAAATAAACAATAAATTAGATAATTTCAAAAGTTACTACTTAAACTATTTCTTGTACTGAAACAATTTTGTGTATTTTTGATAGATTGCGAATGACCATGCACCCCTAATGCATAACCAGATACCTCCTGTTCTTTTTATCAACCAACCCCCTCCCCCCTCCCCTCCCTAACCACTTCCACTCCGCCCACATCGTCATCTCCTCGTCACGTCGCCTGACGGTGAAATAACTCCGATTTTGCTGTCTGGCCCTCAAGTACTAGGTCGGGCTAATTCAAATGAGCCACCTGAATACCCAGTGAACCCCTGAATAGAGCTTTTGGCAAACGAACTTTTCTTATTTATTGCCTTACTTGTGCTGAACCATTGATGTAATGACTTTGGGGAAAGGTCCAGTATTGAAATTTTTAAAATTTTTAACTTACTAAATTTTTATGATCCAATTTTGTATTATTTGTGTGTTTTTATATATTTGTTTATCCATTTAAATTATTTCCTTTTTCTTTTTCTCGTTTTTTAAGTACTTCTCAAAACTCATTTATTTAAATGTTTTCTTATTTGTTTTTTTGTTGTTTTTTTGTTTTTTGTTTTTAACAAATGTATTTGTTATTCTTTTTTTTATTATTCTTAAAGTAATTACCGTGTATTTTTATTGCCAGACTAAATAAATTGGCAAAACAATGAAAATTTTCTATGTATTTCTCTAATAAAAAAAAACATTTATTCAAAAGTCACGACTAAATAAAATTTAAATAAAACCACCATTTTTGTTTTTCTCAAAAATTTGAATTAGAAATCAAAGAAATACTCTTCTGAGTAAGGAGAAGTTGAATTCTAAGTTATAGAAGAAATAAAGACGTTTAAAGAAGGGTGGGCGTTTCCCGTACTTGCCCGTCCTGAAGCTTACATACAAAGATATTTGGGGCAAACTAAGAGCGGGAAGCTAGGGTTGGTTGGGGAAGGAGCATAGCCTCTTGTTTTGATAGCTTTGGGGAAAAGGAGTAAAGATAACCCCGGTCTTATTGGATAGTATAACGATGCATGGGGAAGATTGATAACATTCTTTGCCCCCTTAGTGTATTTTGTGAATTATTGGGAAAGCCAAGAAAATAAACTTTGTAATATCGTATGGTGGTAACCAAAATTTGCGACGACATCGTGGTTGCCCATCATCATCATAAACATCATCATCATCCCATCATCATCATCACATCATCTTTAACAACAACAAAAACAACAACAACAACAACAAACAACAACAAATTAAAAACAAGTACAACAATCGTCTCCACAACTTCCCCATTCTAACCAAAAAGCACCACCAAAACCACTATCATAATTACATCCCCCTCACCCCCTCGTTCCTTCCCCCTCCTCCTCCACCACCACCACCACCGCTACCACTATTCCAACCACTACCACCACCGCACAATCTTCTACCCCCCAAGACAGCAGTAAAAATGATGCAATTTCAGCTCGAAGGGAAACCCTCGAGTCATATCGTTGTGTGCTTTCTCGATGAAAATTTTAAAGGTTTAAACTACATACTACTGAAACCGTAATGTAACAGAAATATTAATCTCGCCGTTGAGGATTAAAGCATCCCTTTAATTTTTTCGAGTGAACGAAAGGGACTTCTATGTCAAGGTGTTGTCGCCAATGTCTCGTCGTTTTAGTTTTTGGGTTGTTTTCCCTCTTTCGTGATTATTTTTTGATTACGTTTGGAATAATTAAAATCTACTGTATTGTCATTTCATTGTGAATGTGATTATTTTGTGAAATAATTTTTTTTTAAAGGAAAAAAAAAAAATTATAATTAAAAAAAATAATAAATAAATAAATAATATATATATAATTATATATATTATATAAATTAAAAATATATATATATATATATAAAATAATTAAAATAAATATATTATAGATTCCCGGGATCACTTTCCCCAACCACTGTAAAAAGGCTAAACCGCCACTGAATATCACTCACTGCCTACAACCAGTTACTCATTTCGCACTTGGGTGTTGAGGAATCATATAGTAGCAAATGTAATCGCTTACTAAAACTAAATAATACAAGTGTAAAACTGCATTTTGGGCATGTTGCCAAACTATAATAATTTCGAGCCGGCGATTAATCGCAATATGACCACAGGTTTATCCTTACATATTGGTTGTTTGTGTTATTATTGTTAGATTATATAATTTATCTTATTGACCCCATTACCGCCTTTGGTTTATTTATTATTGTTATTTTGCTCAAAAATTTTTTCACAGTCATCTGTGTCAAAATTATAAAAAAAAAAACAAAAACAGATGGTAATTTAAAATGAAACAAACCCGTTTATAACTGAATTTATCTGTGTAACAACTAGTCATGGTAATTATATCAGAGGGGGAGAGGGGATGGGGGAATGGAAGGGGGCGAGAAAATAATAGTAAGTTGCTTAGAATCGATAGCCCATTAAGTTGGATTTTTTCCATGTTTTGTAGGGGGGTGAGTGACATCCTGTTGGCCTTAGAACAAGAATATGACACAATGATTTGGGAATACAACAGAAATCATTCGATTATATTTTTATCTAGATACGCCAAAAAAACCATTGGATTGTTTTGTTGTTTTTTGTTTTTGTTTAAAGAATAAGGGGAAATAATTTAGTATTAAAGGCAAGAATCCAATTTACAGAGGGGGAAGATTTATTTTTACTTGTCTGTACATAATATTTGCAGGTCTGAAAACAAATACAATTTTATAGATTTTTTTAACATTAATGTAATGAATGAAATATGCTGCTCTGTCTCTATGGACGCTTGTCGGAATGTGGTGTGTTACTTCGAGTGTGTCAGTCTGCTTTCTAGTATTCAGTTTGTGAATTTGTTTCCACAAATCCTGTCCAGTGCAAGTGTTCTAGCTTTTGAATGTCATCATGTGGTACGGTGCTGAGGCATATGGATTTTTCCTTGTGTGTGAAATCAGTTCTTCGGATGTTGTTTTTCTAAATATATTTGAATTTTTTGAGATCTCGAATCAATGTTGTTGGGAAAAATGAAGTTGGTGTACGCCCTTTGTATATGGCTCCTTTTTTGGGAAAAAACATCCATCGATATTTGTGCTGGTATTTTTCATCTTACTTCAAAAACATTTCTTGCTTGATTTTTTAGAAAAAGGGTTTTTCTATTGTTGAAGCGTTGAAATTTGAAAATGTCTGTATCTAATAGCTGTAGTCATTGCTTAAATTTAATTTACTAGATATTTTATTTTTTTAAAGCGCATAGAGCTCATTTTGCATGAAAAGTTGGCGCTATATAAGTGGCATTTATTATTATTATTATTATTTTATTATTATTATTATTTTTATTTTTTTTTTTTTAGTATTATTATTATTATTAATTTTATTATCTCATCGGAGCCCCGGTCCGCACAGTTTTTGCTCTTTGTTTTCTTTATTCTCCCTAAATGGACTTGGGTAGTACTCCGCTGCACTGGGCAAATACATCCTCATCAAATAAGTGAAAACACTTTAGATACATAGAATGATTAAAAATATATAAATACTAACAAAAAAAAAAACTGATGAAATAAAAGGGCGACATATAAGATATTGAATATTTTTATGGAACTACAGGATAAGGCCAATTATCGTTTGTTAAAGCAAAGATTGACCAAAGGCAATTTTATTATCAACTCATTGAGTCCATGGTGTTGTCAAAAGAAAACGGAACGCCCAAAATTTCACAGTAACACTGACAGTAGTGTGTCCCTTTTTGCAAACATTTACTTACCGTCTTAAAGGGCTTAATAGAATACTTACCTCTGAGCTCATTACACGAAAACAAATTTAAAAATTATAATAGAAAGAACGAAATTGACGTCATTCACTCTTTGGGTTTTTGTTTTAGACAAACCCGTGTTCGTGAAATTAGATGTCGGTCAAGGCTTCTATTAGCCTGACAACATTACTATGAAACATTTTAAAATGCCGACAATAAATAAATATTTGAATTGAATTAAATTGAATTAAAATAATCTTTACTAATATTATATTAATCAGACTATTTATAAACAATTTAAGGTTACACAAAGTTTTGTTTGTTGGACGTTTAGAAAATTTTATCCCAAACGCAAAAACACCCACTAGAGTTAAACCGCGCGGTGCAAATTTAAAAATACATTTTGTAATTTTATCCGAAAACAACCAACATGACGTTCTCTCTCTAATAACTTTTCCGCCGTTGACGTCACAGCTATGTGACGTCCAATCAAGGGAACGCTACTCTTCCGCTAACGCAAATTTCCCCAA
>NW_027624510.1:0-8123 GCF_034508935.2 Berghia stephanieae | reverse complement strand
CAATCCCTCTACGGCACTGCCACCATTGGAACGGACAAAGCCATGTTCAAGAACTATACTGCCGAAAATCAAATCCGCCATGCCACGAGTAAAAAAAACTGTTTTGCACTAAAGTGTCCGAGCCCTGTCCGATGGTGGTCGCTTTTTGAAATAATTCCTTCTTTACGTAGCGGAAATGTGCACGACCAATGACGTTAAAGACGTGGACATTCCCCCACCTCCCTTCCTTTATATGGCGCCCCCTACGACTCTGTCACCAGAAAGAAAGACACCATCTTTCTATTCTTCTTAGTTTAATAAACATAATAAAATAAATGAGCTTTCATACAGCGCAATATCCACTAAACGTGCTCAAAACGCTTTACAAGGGGTCCCTGTCCAACAACAATACTTAGCACGTAGGACGAGACATACGCCTGTTAGGCGATATTACAATTTTTCGGACAGGGACAACGTTGTTAACTGTCAGGCATCCATTTTACACCTGAGTACGGTGAGATAATGTGAGTAAACAGTCTATTCCAAGGACACAATTATGCGCCGAGCAAGGCTCGAACCCAGGAAAGCGAGTGTCATACCACTAGACCACATAGCCTCTTCTTCTTCTCTTCTTCTTCTTTCTTCTTCTTCTTCTTCTTCTTCTTCTTCTTCTTCTTCTTCTTCTTCTTTCTCTTCTCTTCTTCTTCTTCTTCTTCTTCTTCTTCTTCTCTTCTTTTTCTTCTTCTTCTTCTTCTTCTTCTTCTTCTTCTTCTCTTCTTCTTCTTCTTCTTCTTCTTCTTCTTCTCTTCTTCTTCTTCTTCTTCTTTTTCTTTTTCTTCTTCTTCTTCTTCTTCTTCTTCTTCTTCTTCTTCTTCTCCTTCTGTGAAAACGAGACAGAATTTACAATAAAATTCAAAGTTTATTATTAAAAGAATTACAATTAGTATACCATTTTTTTTGAAATTTCAGGCAATATATAAATATATATGAGCTGTTTCACGAAACTTTCTTCCACGGCCGACTATATGTTCCCAGGGAGTGAGATGCAGTTCAACGTTGGTTTGTTGTCATAATAAAAGAAAAGAAATGGACTGTGGAGGCTTTTAGAAAATAAGGTTTTTGTCCTCTGGCCATGCTCGCATTTTATATGTTAAAGTTTTATCTTTAATCTTGGCAAAGGTTCTGTGAAACTCTGGGAAGGCTGTCCTGAGTGATCTTATAAGACATGGATCCACCGTCGTCTTCCTTCTATAGGCTCCTAAATAATGGAAGGCCATCTGAAGTTCGTCCTTAGTAAATTTATTCCTGGCCGTCACATATATCTGGGGGAAAATAAGAAAGAAAAGAAAAAGAAAATGTATTTGTACTAGAAGAGAATTAATCTACATGAGTGGGGAGTGGGAGGGAGGTATTTTGTTACTCCGATGTAACTTAAGAATTAGATAAATCTCTTTACATCTCCTTAGAGAGACCCCCCTCCCCCAAAAAACCACCCCCCCCCCCCACCCCGAACTTTCCAAATTATCTCCCAGTAGAAGCCGATCCTTTACTCGGTAATTTTTGTATTACGTAGACAAAGGAAACAAAGCCAAACTCATAATTTACTTACGCCTTTTAAGACCTTGTCTTCTCTGATGCAATTATTGGGGCACGTCTCCGGGTTTATTGCAGACAAAGTCTTTGTGAAATATAGCACACTTGTATCTGTTTAATTTAAAAGAATAAACATAGATATTTGAATCATCTAAAGCCGTGTGATTATTAGTTTTTATTAAAGAAATGTTTAATCCTTTACCGCCAAAAACCTCACACTATGACATTATTTTTTCCGAGAAAAGACCAGAAAAAATGTAAGAAAGACAGGTGCACCATGTTCATAATTAGTATTGCATACATACCGGGAACTACAGGTGACGACGTTGAGGACTCTACTGAAGGCAAAGCCTGGACGTCGGTAACGATGGGTGGCTCAAAATATACTCTTGACGTGCTGGGCTCGTCCAATCTTAACTCTTCACTTTGCAAGCATTGTACTGGAATAAAAAGATATAGATGAACTTCAGTACATATTTCATATGAACCTTTTTTTTTTAGACAGCCTTTATAAAGCATTTACCACCCCGCCAATTTACAAAGAATTACAATTAGTATACCATTTGTTTGGAATTTCAACAAAATAAATGAACTTAACTTCAATTTAACTTTTCCAGCAACATATAAATATATATGAACTGTTTGACGAAACTTTCTTCCACGGCCGACAATATGTTCCCAGGGAGTGAGATCCAGTTCAACGTTGGTTTGTTGTCATAATAAAAGAAAAGAAATGGACTGTATAGGCTTTTAGAAAATAAGGTCTTTGTCCTCAGGCCATGCTCGCATTTTTTCTGTTAAAGTTTTATCTTTAATCTTGGCAAAGGTTCTGTGAAACTCTGGGAAGGCTGTCCTAAGTGATCTTATTAGACATGGATCCACCGTCGTCTTCCTTCTATAGGCTCCTAAATAATGGAAGGCCATCTGAAGTTCGTCCTTAGTAAATTTATTCCTGGCCGTCACATATATCTGGGGGAAAATAAGAAAGAAAAGAAAAAGAAAATGTATTTGTACCAGCCGAGAATTAATCTACATGAGTGGGGAGTGGGAGGGGAGGTATTTTGTTACTCCGAAGTAACTTAAGAATTAGATAAATCTCATTATATCTCCTTAGAGAGACCCACCCCCCCCCCCACACCCCAAACAACCACCCCCCCCCCCCCACCCCAAACTTTCCAAATTATCTCCCAGTAGAAGCCGATCCTTTACTCGGTAATTTTTGTATTACGTAGACAAAGGAAACAAAGCCAAACTCATAATTTACTTACGCCTTTTAAGACCTTGTCTTCTCTGATGCAATTATTGGGGCACGTCTCCGGGTTTATTGCAGACAAAGTCTTTGTGAAATATAGCACACTTGTATCTGTTTAATTTAAAAGAATAAACATAGATATTTGAATCATCTAAAGCCGTGTGATTATTAGTTTTTATTAAAGAAATGTTTAATCCTTTACCGCCAAAAACCTCACACTATGACATTATTTTTTCCGAGAAAAGACCAGAAAAAATGTAAGAAAGACAGATGCATAGCCTTTTTCTAAGACACAACTGTAGTAGTCAAAGTGTTGATAAAAACATGTAAAGGGAATTAATCCTTGGTATTTGTACACCCTATGTTATATTCTTGAGTTGCATCCCTTGAACAACACAATGGTTACCGGTTGGTTTGTCAGTTCATTACATCAACTATGCGCCGAGCGAGAATCGTACCCAGGACCTTATTATTATATTATTATTATTATTATTATTATTATTATTATTATTATATTATTATTATTATTATATTATTATATTATATATTATCATTATCATTATATATATTATAATAATAATAATAATAATAATAATAATAATAATAATAATAATAATAATAATAATAATAATAATATAATAATAATAATAAATAATAATAATAATAATAATAATAATAATAATAATAATAATAATAATAATAATAATAATAATAATAATAATAATAATAATAATAATAATAATAATAATAATAATAATAATAATAATAGTATCACACTGTTACCTTTCAATGTGGGCTTTTAAGGTAGGTGTGAAATAGATGCCCGCTGGACCATATGTCTTCATGGTTTTGTGCTGGTTTACTTCTGCTCGATACAGATCATGATTTTGGTCAGTCTCGCGAGCCGCCTGAAACTCATCAACAGACAAGTTTCGCAAGGCTCCAAGATGGGACATGCTGCCTATAGCGAGAACAGTCATTAATGTGTCTCGAACTCTAGAGGTGTCAGCCCATGTGGAATCGTCCGTCAGGCTTTTCAACAAGTCTTTTGTTGCAAGGTCTGTGCTGCGGTCTTTGTCCTCAGGCCATGTTCGCATTTTATCTGTTAAAGTTTTATCTTTAATCTTGGCAAAGGTTCTGTGAAACTCTGGGAAGGCTGTCTTGAGTGATCTTATAAGACTTGGATCCACCGTCGTCTTCCTTCTATAGGTTCCTAAATAATGGAAGGCCATCTGAGGTTCGTCCATAGTAAATTTATTCCTGGCCGTCACATATATCTGGGGGGGGAAAATAAGAAAGAAAAGAAAAAGAATATGTATTTGTACTAGCCGAGAATAAATTTACATGATGGGGAATGGGAGGGGAGGTATTTTGTTACTGTGAAGTAACTTAAGAATTAGATAAATCTCTTTACATTTCTTTATAGAGACCCCCCCCCCCCCACCCGAACTTTCCAAATTATCTCCCAGTGGAAGCCGATCCTTTACTCGGTAATTTTTATATTAGGTAGACTAAGGAAACAAAACCAAACTCATAAATTACTTACGCCTTTTAAGACCTTGTCTTCTCTGATGTAATTATTGGGGTACTTCTCCGGTTTATTGCAGACAAAGTCGGTCACGATGGGTGGCTCAAAATATGCTCTTGACGTGCTGGGCTCGTCCAATCTTAACTCTTCACTTTGCAAGCATTGTACTGGAATAAAAAGATATAGATGAACTTCAGTACATATTTCATATGAACCTTTTTTTTTTAGACAGCCTTTATAAAGCGTTTACCACCCCGCCAATTTACAAAGAATTACAATTAGTATACCATTTGTTTGGAATTTCAGCAAAATAAATGAACTTAACTTTAATTTAAATTTTCCAGCAACATATAAATATATATGAGCTGTTTGACGAAACTTTCTTCCATAGCCGACTCTATGTTCCCAGGGAGTGAGATGCAGTTCAACGTTGGCTTGTTGTCATAATAAAAGAAAAGGAATGGACTGTGGAGGCTTTTAGAAAATAAGGTCTTTGTCCTCAGGCCATGCTCGCATTTTATCTGATGAAGTTTTATCTTTAATCTTGGCAAAGGTTCTGTGAAACTCTGGGAAGGCTGTCCTGAGTGATCTTATAAGACTTGGCCTTCCATTATTTAGCAGCCTATAGAAGGAAGACGACGGTGGATCTGAAGTTCGTCCTTAATAAATTTATTCCTGGCCGTCACATATATCTGGGGGAAAATAAGAAAGAAAAGAAAAAGATAATGTATTTGTACTAGCCGAGAATTAATCTACATGAGTGGGGAGTGGGAGGGGAGGTATTTTGTTACTGTGAAGTAACTTAAGAATTCTATAAATTTCTTTACATGTCTTTATAGAGATCCCCCCCCCCAACCACCACCACACCACCACCCCCCCCCCAAACCAACACCACACCCCCCCCCCCCCCCCCCGAACTTTCCAAATTATCTCCCAGTAGAAGCCGATCCTTTACTCGGTAATTTTTGTATTACGTAGACAGAGGAAACAAAGCCAAACTCATAATTTACTTACGCCTTTTAAGACCTTGTCTTCTCTGATGTAATTATTGGGGCACTTCTCCGGGTTTATTGCAGACAAGGCTTGCAATCCTTTATATATAGTTTTGTCGTGAGTTTTGGCCGCATACGATTCCCTGTGTACCTGCAAACTGTGATGCATCGCTTTGGATATGGCCGACTGAACTTCTTCAGGTGATTCCCTCTGCTGAAACAAGAATAGAAGAAAAAAACACACATAAAAATCAAAAATAAACAGAATAAGTATTTCTGTGTTCTGCTCTGTGTTCTGCTTTGTGTTGGTTTCTTTTGCTTTTTTGTTTTGTTTTGTTTTTTTGTTGTTTTATTTTTCTCGGGGGTTTTTTAGGGGGGGGGGGGGAGACGTGCAAAATACCCAATTCTATTGACGATTATCTTCAAGTATTAACATTATATAAATAATAATAGTAATAAATAATAATAATAATAATAATAATAATAATAATAATAATAATAATAATAATATATAATATATAATAATAATAATAATAATAATAATAATAATAAATAATATAATATATAATAATATAATAGTATCACACTGTTACCTTTCAATGTGGGCTTTTAGGGTAGGTGTGAAATAAATGCCCGCTGGACCATATGTCTTCATGGTTTTGTGCTGGTTTACTTCTGCTCGATACAGATAATTATTTTGGTCAGTCTCGCGAGCCGCCTGAAACTCATCAACAGACAAGTTTCGCAAGGCTCCAAGACGGGACATGCTGCCTATAGCGAGAACAGTCATTAATGTGTCTCGAACTCTGGAGGTGTCAGCCCATGTGGAATCGTCCGTCAGGCTTTTCAACAAGTCTTTTGTTGGGAGGTCTGTGCTGAGGTCTTTGTCCTCATGCCATGCTCGCATTTTATCTGTTAAAGTTTTATCTTCAATCTTGGCAAAAGTTCTTTGAAACTCTGGGAAGGCTGTGCTGAGTAATCTTATAAGACTTGGATCCACCGTCGTCTTCCTTTTACAGGCTCCTAAATAATGGAAGGCCATATGAGGTTCGTCTATAGTAAACTTATTCCTGGCCGTCACATATATCTGGGGGAAAATAAGAAAGAAAAGAAAAAGAATATGTATTTGCACTAGCCGAGAATTAATCTACATGAGTGGGGAATGGGAGGGGAGGTATTTTGTTACTGTGAAGTAACTTAAGAATTAGATAAATCTCATTTCTTTATAGAGACACCCCCCCCCCCCGAACTTTCCAAATTATCTCCCAGTAGAAGCCAATTCTTTACTCCTTAATTTTTGTGTTATCTAGACTAAGGAAACAAAACCAAACTCATAAATTACTTACGCCTTTTAAGACCTTGTCTTCACTGATGTAATTATTGATGAACTGAACATTTCATATGAACCTTTTTTTTTTAGACAGCCTTTATAAAGCTTTTACCACCCCGCCAATTTACAAAGAATTACAATTAGTATACCATCTGTTTGGAATTTCAGCAAAATAAATGAACTTAACTTCAATTTAAATTTTCCAGCAATATATAAATATATATGAGCTGTTTGACGAAACTTTCTTCCACGGCCGACTATATGTTCCCAGGGAGTGAGATGCAGTTCAACGTTGGTTTGTTGTCATAATAAAAGAAAAGAAATGGACTGTATAGGCTATTCGAAAATAAGGTCTTTGTCCTCAAGGCCATGCTCGCATTTTATCTGATAAAGTTTTATCTTTAATCCTGGCAAAAGTTCTTTGAAACTCTGGGAAGGCTGTCCTGAGTGATCTTATTAGACATGGATCCACCGTCGTCTTCCTTCTATAGGCTCCTAAATAATGGAAGGCCATCTGAAGTTCGTCTATAGTAAATTTATTCCTGGCCGTCACATATATCTGGGGGAAAATAAGAAAGAAAAGAAAAAGAAAATGTATTTTACCAGACGAGAATTAATCTACATGAGGGGGGAGGGGGGGGGGGGGTGTTTTTTTACTCTGATGTAACTTAACAATTAGATAAATCTCTTTACATTTCTTTACTGAGACAACCCCCCCCCCCTCCCCCCCCCCCCCGAACTTTCCAAATTATCTCCCAGTAGAAGCCGATCCTTTACTCCGTAATTTTTGTATTATGTAGACTAAGGAAACAAAACCAAACTCATAAATTACTTACGCCTTTTAAGACCTTGTCTTCTCTGATGTAATTATTGGGGCACTTCTCCGGGTTTATTGCAGACAAAGTCTTTGTGAAATATAGCACACTTTTATCTGTTTAATTAAAAAGAATAAACATAGAAATTTGAATAATATAAAGCCGTGTGATTATTAGTTTTTTTTTAAAGAAATGTTTACTCCTTTACCGTCACACAGCTCACACTATGACATTATTTTTTCCGAGAAATGGCCAGAAAAATGTAAGAAAGACAGGTGCATAGCCTTTTTTCTAAGACACAAACTGTAGTAAGTCGATGTGTTGATATAAACTTATAAAGGGAATTAATCCTTGGTATGTGTACACCCTATGTTATATTCTCGAGTTGCATCCCTTGAACAATACAATGTTACCGGTTGGTTTGTCAGTTCATTACATCAACTATGCGCCGAGCGAGAATCGTACCCAGGACCTTATTTTATTATTATTATATTATTATTATTATTATTATTATTATTATTATTATTATTATTATTATTATTATTATTATATTATTATTATTATTATTATTATTATTATTATTATTATTATTATTATTATTTTATTATTATTATTATTATTATTATATTATTAT
>NW_027624509.1:0-8124 GCF_034508935.2 Berghia stephanieae | reverse complement strand
AAAAACTAACTTTGTAAAATGTACATGGGAAAAAATTCCGTGTTAGGACAAAGAAAGGATGGTGTTTATACAAAGGGTGGCCCAAAAACAGTATCATTGCAACATGGGGTGATAAAACATTTAAAACATTCCCGTCGTTGAAGCGACACATAAATCTCATTCAGATGAAAGACCATTCAAGTGTATTTTATGTGGGAAGTCATTTAAAGTAAAGCAATGTTTTAATGGCACATGAAAAATTTGTACATAGGTCAGACAGACCATTTCGCTGTTCTTTATGTCCTTTACTTTTAAATCGAATTACTTTTTAAAGCTATCAGGTCGTTCATGCTGAATATGAACACTTAAATGTAATGTTTGTGACAAAAGTTTTTAAGTGGTTGAGAAGCCTACAAAAACTTCGGACAATTCATGAAAGACAAATTCTAAACATCATTGGAAGTGATGAAAGGGGTGATGGGAGTCAGGATTTTGCAACGATGACAAGGGAGAACACCTGTAATGCAAGGGCTGACCGTGGAGAGTTACAGAAACAAATTTTACATTTAAGCTATCAAAACTAATTATATTGATCTGCATTTCCCTGTTGGTAGTGTGAAGGGTGTTCATTGGTTCTAGTGGTAATTTAAAATGTCATCAGTTAGTTCACACTGGAAGTGACAATTTGAAATGTAAATGTGTCTGACAAAAGATTTAAGTGGTTGAGAAGTCTACAAAAACATCTTTCGATTCATGAAGACAAAATCCAAACAGTTCATTGGGTTGATGAAACGTGATGAGTGTCAGGATTTTGGAACGATGTCTGATTTAAAAGATATAATAAAACGTGGAAGGGATGCCCGTGTTAATGATGGGTTGCTTTTGTCAGTATGGAGGATTTCATTTGAAATTTACTAGACAAAAAAATGTATTGGATCTTATTCAGTGCAGGATTCGGGCTGGACCTATTTTATTGCCTAAATTTGGGTTGGCATGTTTTTGTTTTGTAGGATTGAAATATCGTGAAACTAGTTTCTCATTTTCCTCTTTTTACTCCCCCCCCCCCCCCCCCCAAAAAAAAAGAAAGATTATTTAAATCTGCTGATTTATTTTGCTCATTTCATTTAATTCACCAGATGGCCTTCTTGAAATGAAATTTCCAACTAGCTTTGCACGACATCCCCACATCCCAATTCTAAAGGGCAGAATTAACATAGGCAAAGAGGGAAAGGAATGGGTGGGGGAGAGCTCAAGAGGTGTATAATGAAATGGATGATAACAATAATGAGTCAAATGACAAGAATATTGTTGACGTTGAGGACACAGATAAAGTGAAGAGCCATCAAATCTGGAAAAATGATATTGAAATGACAGGTCTGGAAAAGGGAAATAATTGCCTACATTATGGAAGGATGTTTATCACTCTGAGGTCTCTTAAGCTTCATTTTGGTTTAACCGTAACATTTTGATGTCTTTTCAGTGTAAGGTTTGTGGATAGAGTCAAATTAGGACAGAACTTAAAACAGCACATGCTGAGGACTCAGATGAAAAAAACATATCAGTGTAATGTCTGTGCTGTGGTGTCACAGTGAAGTATCTTGCTAGCTTGAGGAAAACATAAGATAATAATGCACAGCGAAGATGCCTCTTAAATGTTCGAGGATTTTTTTAAACGGAAAGTACGAAAAAAGGCTCACGAAAGGAATTGTTCATTGAAAGGGTTTTGATACAAAAGGCAGGGCCAGAAGTTCATTGTGAGGTCTGTGGTGATACATTCGGGAGTCCCATGTGTTCAGGTGGCATTTTAAAAAGCATTCATATGAAAAGCCCTTTCTGTTTAATGTGTGTGAAAAGGCATTCAAATTGCAAGCCGATTTGTTTTTAACCTAAAGATTTGTTCACACACAGTTATACCAGTGCTCTTTGTGTCTGTCTTTTAAAGTTAAAACAGTATTGTGTTAAAATTTCATTAGGTAGCACACGCTGAAATAGGAAGATTTACTTGTGAGTCTCTGGGAAAATTAAAGCGGTTTTTAAATCTACGGGCCATGGAGCAATTCATGAAAAACGATTCAATTTTAATACTAACAGTTCATTGGAGTTGGTCAGGAGGGAGAAATGACAACAAGGGAGAACACTGTCATGCAGGGTTGCCCCTGGAGGGAAAAAAAACAGGCTTTTCATTTGTGCGATCAGAACCCAATTGTAATGATCTGTGTTTGCCTGTATGGTAGCAATGAAGAGTGTTCATCTGTCTCAATCTGCAGATAACCAAGCATCGCTTGCCCTCATTTTGTTACTTCTGTATCTACCAGTCATCTTCAAATTGGTCTTTCTCTCGTCTTCTCTCTCTTTTCCCATGTTGAATGTGGGGTTGAAGACATTGTCTTTTTGTTGATGTTCCCTTACTCTACCGAAGAATTACAAAGTTTCTCGTCTTAATGATCCTTGTTGTGCTGACTATGAAGGTTTTTATTTGAAGTTTACTGAAGTCGAAATAGATTATATCTTATTTAGTGTACGATTCAGAGCTTATTGCCAAATTAATTTAGGATATTTATGGTTTTTTTGTTTGAAATAAAACAACCAAGTGTCTCGCTTTTAAACTTTTCTCTTTTTTATTTATCTTATTTCTGCTGATTTATTTTGCTCATTTCATTTAATTCACCAGATGGCCTTCTTCAAATGCAATTTCCAACTTTGCACGACAGCTCACCTCCCAATTCTAAAGAGGCAGACATGACATAGGCATTGAGAATGGAATGGATGGAGGACACGATGATGAAATGCTTGATAACAACAATGGTCTTTCTTTGGTTATGTTTCATTACACGATGGAGGCAGCAATAAGAGAAAAAAATCAAGGAGAAAAAACATCAAGTCTGGAAAGAAAATAGCTTGTCAATATTGTGAAAAGAAATTTCTCCACACAGAAGTCTGTTCACCTTCACACTAGTTACACGCATAAGATCAACGTATTTTGCATTGTAAAATTTGTGGCAGAAAACAAAAAAATAATTTTACTCTAGAACAACACATGTTGATGCACTCGGATGAAGAAGATATCAATGTAATATCTGTGGTGCCAGAGTTAAATACGAAACTAGCTTAAAGAACATATGAAAATAATACACAGTGATGAGAGGCCGTATAAATGTTCAATGTGTGGCAAAGCTTTTAAACAAAACTTTGCGAAAAAGGATCATGAGAGGAGGAAAAACTGTTTGTTGGCAAAGTGGAGAAGATCTCAATACGGAGGACTAGACCAACAGCGTCGTTGTGGAGTCTGTGGCAAAGAATTCAGACTTTATTCTATGTTGACGAAGCATTTAGTCACACATTCAAATGAAAAACCCTTCAAGTGTGAGGGTGTGGGAAGGCATTTAAAACTAAAGCCCATCGAATAGACATTCAAAAAATGTTCATACAGAAGTTAGAGCATACCAATGCTCTTTGTGTCCTTTAAAGTTTAAAGTGAAATATAGTTTAAATGCTCATCAAATAGTACATGCAGACAAATGGGATTTTAAATGTGACATTTGTGACAAAGCATTTAAATGGCCTAGAAGTCTGCGAAAACATCGGTTCTTCACGATAGAAAGGACGTTGGCTCATCAGTTCAAACAGATAAAGAAATGACGGTGGAAGTGGAAGGCAGATTATAGACAGAAACAAATGCTTTTGAAGCGCTGATGAACACAATGGAATGACTGGATGGGTCTTCTGTCCTTTCATGGCATTCAGGGAGGTCACTTTTGCTGCGTTTCTATCTCCTATACATCTCTTTTCCCTTTCCATGTTGCTCTTTAACTTTTTGTCTTGATTGAGTTCCCTGCTGGTCCTCACCTTGATTCTTAATTGAGAGGAAACTGTCAAATGCATAGTTAGTTGTTCTTTATGTCCTTTATATTTTAAATCCAATTCGACTTTAAATGCTCATCAGTTAGTTTATGTTGAAAAGGGAAATTTGAATGTGATAGTTGTGACAAAAAGTTTAAGTGGTTGAAAGGTCTCAAAAACATTGATCGATTCACGAAAAACGATATCATATCTTAATACTAACAGTTCATTGGAGTTGATGAACATTATGGGTGTCAGGATGTAGAAATGACAACAAGGGAGAACACTCTGCTGTAATGCAAGAGTTGACCGTGGAGGGAAACACAAACAGGTTTTACATTTGTGCTATCAGAACCAATTGTAATGATCTGTGTTTGCCTGTATGGTAGCAATGAAGAGTGTTCATCTGTCTCAATCTGTAGATAAGAAAGCATCGCTTGCCCTCATTTTGTTACTTCTGTATCTACCAGTCATCTTCAAATGGTCTTTTTCTCGTCTTCTTCTTCTCTTCCCATGTTGAATGTGGGGTTTGAAGACTTGGTCTTTTTGTTGATGTTCCTTACTCTACCGAAGACTTACAAAGATTCTCGTCTTAATGATCCTTGTTGTGTTGAGTATGGAGGTTTTTATTTGAAATTTACTAAAGTAGAAAAATATTAGATCTTATTTATGGTAGGATTCTGAGCGGGACTAAATTTATTGTGAAATAATTTGGATGTTTATGGCTTTTGTGGTTTGAAATAAAACAACCAAGTGTCTCACTTTCAACTTTTCTCTTTTGTTAGTTTTATTTTCTTAACTCTGCTGATTTATTTTGCTCATTTCATTTAATTTCACCAGATGGCCTTCTTCAAATGAATTTTCCAACTTTGCACGACAGCTCAGCTCCCAATTCTAAAGAGGCAGACATGAACATAGGCATGAGAATGGAATGGATGGAGGGCTCGATGATGATAATTATGAAATGCTCGATAACACAATGCTCTTTCTTTGGTTTATGTTTCATTACGCGATGATAAAGAGTCAAAAATGTTGAAGTTGAGGGCATCATTGAGAGAAAAAAAATTATCAAAGAGAAAAAAATTAAGTCTGGAAAAGAAAATAGCTTGTCAATATTGTAAAAGAAATTTCTCACACAGAAGGTCTGCTGACCTTCACGCTTGTTACATTCATAAAATTAAAAACATTTTGCATTGTGAATTTTGTGGCAAAGAAGAAAATGTAATGCGGCTCTAGAACAAACACATGTTGATGCACTCGGATGAAAGAAGATATCAGTGTAACATCTGTGGTGTCAGACTTAGATATCAGGCTACATTTAACAAACATATGAAAATAACGCACAGCGACAACAGGCCATTATAAATGTTCAATGTGTGGCAAAGGTTTTAAACAAAATTATGTTGAAAATGCTGCACGAGAGGAGGAAAAGCTGTTCGTTGGCAAAGCATGGAAGCTCTCAATACAAAGGACTAGACCAACAGTACCATTGTGGAGTCTGTGGCAAAGCATTCAGACGAGGTTTTTTTGTTGAAGAGGCATTTAGTCTCACATTCAAATGAAAAAACCCTTCAAGTGTGAGGTGTGTGGTAACGCATTTAAAATGAAAGCTGGATTGATTGCACATCTAAATTATGCTCATACAGAAGTCAGACCATACCAATGTTCATTGTGTCCTTTAAAGTTTAAACTGAAATCGACTTTAACTGGTCATCAAATAGTACATGGGGATAAAGAAGATTTTAAATGTGACATTTGTGACAAAACATTTAAATGGCCAAAAAGTCTGCGAAAACATCGAGTTCTTCACGATAGAAAGGACGTTGACTCGTCAGTTCAAAACAGATAAAGAGGATGACGATGGAAGTGAAAGGCAGCTGACAGATAGAAACAAATACTTTTGTAGCCCCTGAAGAACACAAGGGAAATAATGGAGGGGGTTTCTGTCTCCCATGGGGGGAAGGAGGTCACTTTTCTTTTTTTTTTTTTTGTGTTGCTTTCTTTTTTGTTCTGTATTGAATTGCTCTTTTTTCTTGGGTCTTTGGGGATCCTTAGCAGAGAGGGAAGTGGTAAAGTATACTTGTATTTGGTTTTATTGAGAGACAATGTTTTTTTTCCCTTTTAAAATTACCTATGTTATCTCTATTTTAGTTTTTGGGTTTTATACAGTTATTTTGTAAGCTTTAGAATGTGTCCATCAGAGGGGAAACCTTTTTTTGTCCGGTGGGACTTTTTAATAATGGGGGCCTATGGGGCCCTAGTGGCATAAAAATTGTTTTCGGATCAAAAGGGTCATGGGTCGACCTCGCTAGCCATAGTTGACCCTTTTCCCTTTGAAAAAGCCATACTCACTTTTCCTCCCCGTACCGGGTGAAAAATGATCCTGGTGTTAACACGTTGTGTCGTCGAAAAAAAAAAAAAAAGAAAAAAAAAATCACTTAACAGGAGTCATGTCTCGTTCGCATTTATTACATTGAGTGAAAGAAATTTAGACTTCGCGTGGGGTTCCCGACCCCCCATAGGTGCGGGGAGGTAGTCTTCTATCCCCCTGTACGTTTTCCAATTGCTTTTGTCTTTGTTTGGGAATGAGATTACTTAGTTCTTCCTACCCGGGCCGGAGTTTTTGGCTAAGAGGGAAACCCCGAATGGTAAATTTTTTGGGAGACTTTTTTTTTCATTGAAAAATCATCTCTCTGTTTGTTTTGGTATTATTTTTTTTTAAACTGAATTGTAAACATTTGATTTTGAGTTATTCCTCTTAGTTACTTTTTGTGTTGTGTCTGAATGAGATTTTTGGTATTTAAAATAAGTTCATGATAGTTGCTTTCTTGGGAAATTTCTTGTTCCCCATTTAACCATTTCCCCATGTTTACTTATTCCCCATGTCCTTTTTATTTTATTTTAGAATGTTTTTAAATACCCAAATTTTTTTTATTTTTACTGGGGTGATATGGCCTAAAGTGTTTCAAGGGCCCAAAACCCTTAAAAACAAAAAAGATATGATTTTCGTTTTTCTTTCCCTTTACTACCCATCCTGCTTCTTTGGTTTTTGATTGTATTTTTTTACAGGGGATATTTTTTTTTTCTGTAAAAATTTCCGTTTTTTCTTGGGTTTTTTATAATTTGTTATGATATCTTTTGGTTAATTTTGATTTCTTTTACTATTTTTGTTAGATTGCTTGTTTTTTTGTTTCAGCGGGCTTCATATAACCCCAAATTTTTTTAAAAAGACCTAAAGCAACAAAAAAAAAAAAAAAAAAATTTTAAAAAAAAAGAAAAAAATAAGAAAATGGAAAATAGTCTTGAAAATAAATTGGGGGAAATCAAAAAAATATCTACATATTTGTTTTGAAACCATTAATCAAAATGCTTAGTTTGTAATCATCTGATGGGATCCCTTTTTTTCAAATCCTTTGGTATTAAAAGTTAACAATGGGGGGGGCTATTGGTGTCCCCTGTTGGGGAGGGAGGGTTCCCTTTTTTTTGTTTTTTGTGTTCGTTTCCCATCTCCTTTTTTCAGGCTTCTGCTCATTTGAACCACCCCTTTTTATTTTTTTGCTTTTTCTTCATCTTTCAATTTTAAATTAAAATTTTGTTGTTGTTTTAAAACTACCTACCCCTTTCTTTCTTTTTTATTGGTTGGTATGACCCAAAGAGTCTTCAAGTGCGGGGGAAATTTATTGAAAACAAACAAAAAGTTCTTGATGAAGCCTTATTTTTGTTTGCAGTGCTTAAAGGTTGACATCCCATTTTTTACTTAATGAACATGAAAATTAGTAAAAATGAATTAAAAAAAAAAAAGAATTATTCATTTTTATGCTTTTATTTTCGTGTACTTTTGACGTTGGGAAAAAAATCGGGGAAAAGGGGCTTTTAGGTGTGTACTGAATTCGTAAAATTTTTTGACTGCTTATATTTTTATGAAAAAGAAAAAAAAACAAACCCCCAAAATTTTGACAATTATGGTCAATCCCAAATTTACAACCAAAAAAAAAAAAAAAAAAGTTTTTAAAAATTGGGGGGCCTCATTTTATGGGTCAATTAAATTTTTCAACCCCAAATTACACTTTTATAACATTTTGTTTTGTTATTTTTGCATTGTAAACTGTTTTTTTATGTATTTGCACGATGTAAATTCATTTGTGGTCGTTATTTTATTATTTTTATTATTATTTTTTTTTTATTTTATTATTATATTATTAATTTTATTTTTTATTTTATTATTATTATTATTTTTTATTATTTTTATTTTTACCATTATTTTTAAAAGTGAATAAAGAGATACATATATTTCTATTTACAGTG
>NW_027624508.1:0-8126 GCF_034508935.2 Berghia stephanieae | reverse complement strand
CACATAATCATCATCATCATCATCCATAATCATCAATCATCCACCCAACAACATCATCACACCAAAGCAGCAGCAGCAGTAACAACAACAACACAACAGCATCGATTTGTCGTTGATATAATTATCATTTTCATCATCGTTGTAATGGTCGTCATAAACAATATCATATCATTATCATTCCCATACTAGTTGTCCTCTCTCTCTCTCCCTCTCTCTCTCTCTCTCTCTTCTCTCTTTCTCTCTTCTCCTCTCTCTCTCTCTCACTCTCTCTCGCTCCTCTCTCTCTTGCAATAAATATAAATAAAATATATATATATATATATATATATATATAATATATTTTATATATATATAATATAATATATATATATATATATATATATATATATCAAGGGCAGCTATACTGAAAGGACATTCATGCGAATTTTCAGACAAACGCTAGTGGGGGCCAACTAAAAATCTAGAAAATTCACTCCAAAATTTAGCTAAGGGTGTAATAGGGCAAGATCTGCCCTTTTAAAGAGTAACTGTGAGTTCTGGGTCAAAATAATATTGGATAATTATTATTATCAGTAGTGAATAAGAGTAGCCAAAAACAGAAAGGAATGTGTAGAAATTTCAAAAAAACTGACCTTATAATGATTAATTCAGGATGGTTTCCTCTACAAGCTTGAAGTATACATCATATGTAAGATGATAAATGAAGATGAGCAATTAGATGAAAATGGAAAGGAGCTGTGTAAATATCAACTAAGGGAGGTAATTTGTGGAAGATGATCCAAGAAAAAATATGAATACCGAAATATCTACTAAGGAATGCACTACCTAGTAATAAAGAGACATAGTTTCTTTTAAATAATCCATAAAAAGTGCACTGAACAATACTCACAATATTCATTCCAGTACACATATCTCAATTGCAGTTATAGTCTCTTGATTTTTTTTTTCTTTTTCTATTTTTCTTTTTAATACTATATTACTATATTCCATCCCTATGTCTAAACATTGTTGATATATACCATCACTGGTGGGTCAAGCCGTAGTGCAGCGCCCCCTCAAGCTTGAGGCAAGGTGACTCATTGCCACACAGTGCAGTGGACGAATCGATCCCTGTACACCTCAGTTTGCTAAGCGAAGACGGGAACATCTGCGCAACACCTACTCTTTGAACCAAAAAAACAAAATTCTTCCAAATCAATTTTAAAATATAAATTGCTGACCTATCAGGAACAGTTATAAATGATCTGAATGATGAAGATGAAACATGGGAGGAATAGAAAGAGGAGCTGTACAATGTAGGGGGCAATCTGTGGAGGGCGCGAATCCCACAAATAAAATATTAATTACTGAGTTAACACTAGAGGCCAAGAGATCAGTATTAGATAATCATTTTCAATAACGAACAAATCGTTTTTTTGATGTGATTCTTAATAATTAGAGACCAAAACAGTCATTAAAGTGATTGATTATTCAACATTATTCATAAAAGAGGACCTGGGAATGGTACCTGCATTATATCAAAATGAAGAATATCAAAAGTTTTCAGCAAGAGTAATTAATCAATCGTGCTTGCTAAAAAAATGACAGAATAATTAATGGCCACACTTTCATGACATACTTAATTCAATCATCTTACTTTCCTAATCTGCCAATCGGGCTTTCTTGGTTGGAAGTTTTGGTAAAAGAATGGAATATTTTTCAAAGGTCTTTGTCTAACCTGTGGAGGCCATGAAGCAAAACGTTTGCCAACTGTCGCAAAAGGGATTTTGAATTGAGTTCAAAATCGTAAAAAATAATTTATGACTGACAAAACTCGTATTAACTTTTGCCGACAACAAGCTCGCTCCTTATGCTTTTTCACGAAGCAAAGTCCCACTTTCCACAAGGTTCGTATGTTGAGAGATGGGACACTTTCAGTCCCCCCCCCGGAGAAACTTCTTCAATAAAATCCTGAGCCTCTGTTGACAGGAGGGTTTTTTTTTTCCTCATCATTAAGTTGCAGCTCATCAACACATTTTCGCTTCCAACCATTCAGCAACGTATGCTATTGAGCTCTCTTCCTCACACGTCAAGGAAATGGCAGTCATGCAATGTTCAATCCATGATGCATTTATCGTTTGTCAATTCTGCATAGCAAGAGTGAGATTTCTGGGAGGTGCTTTGATCCATCTCGACAAAACAAGAAAGAGGCTACAAATTTTATCAATCGCTTTTGTAAGATGTAAAAACGTCGCTTCATTCATGAAAGCATTTGCACCTGTGTTCTGTCGATACACAGAAAATTCTCCTTCTAATCCTATCGCTTTGAATATCGGAGCAGGACATAGTAATATCCTACATCAAAAAGATACTGACAAACAGCAAAAATTTTCCCTGGGTAGTTTGAAGGAGAGCCTTGTGTGTGTCAAGAGTCAAGCATTTTCTGTCGACATGCTCCTTGTCCAGAGGTGCCACTTTGGAAACGTTTAAAGAAACACAAGCAGTTTGTTGAACTTTGTTGCTGCACTTGACTACACGATCTCTTGTCCTCAAGTCTTGTCTTTCCTCGCACACATCCATGGCTTTCCACCACTCCAATACCATTTCAATAAAGTCAGCGTTTCAGCAGCATCTTTCAAAGGGAGTGCAGCAACAACTTTGTTCATTGAATACTTGAAGTAAAACATTCTGTAGCTGGATGCGCTTGGTCGTACTGATAAAGTTGGTATGTAGTGTCATCTCTAATATATCAGATCTCTCCGAGTCATACAAAATTTTAACATCATCGAAACATCCAACCTTCTTCCCATCAACCGACAACAATTTTGCTTCTCATACATTATACATTTAATACTATGAACATGTCGAAGAGTAAAAACCAAACTCTGTCTTCTACCAAGGGATGTCTAGCTTGATAATCTGTAATTCTTGAAAACAATTTTACAATACTGTTGGTTTTTATTTTATGATTATCTGTTATGGATCCAATGACAGTGCACCCGGCTTTTTCCACAGCAGCTGCAGCTGTTTTCACGACATCAAATTGGTATTTCCCCAGTCAACTTATGAACAGGATTCACCGACACCATGATGCTTGGACCTCCATGAAGGCATTTGAGCATTACACACAGCATGATGTTGCTTTCTTATTTGGATTTATTCAAAGCCATACCACTCAGAACGCCAGCAGAAAAAAGAAAGAGACGGACAGATTTTTACTTCATCCACAAGCAAAAATGATACCTTTTGTTTGTCATCTAATTTCATACAAGTTCTTCGAAGAACATGATCCACATCATGGCAAAAACTATTGCTTGCAGTTTTTGTTTTAACTTGGCAACACAAGAACTTCTCTTAATTGCTCGTAGCTGCATTTGGAAATATTTCAAAAGCGAAGCAGTAATCATTTGTTAAATATTCTTTCCGTCTTAAAAGCTGAGCTGCCTTGTATTAAAAGTAAGCTTTTTTTACTTGTTCACGTCCATTGATTCAGTAACTGTTGAAGGACCATAACTGCCTTGTCGAGCAGGCCATCTAAAGGAGGGTCCATAATTGAGGGCGCAATCAATAGCCTCCATGAATTGGGTATAGGAAGAAAGGCCATTGTTTAGGGTTTAATATCTTTCCAAAGAAACATTTAGTCCATTTTTAAAAGCTGACATAGTAAGAGGGGAACACATTGTGGATTTATTATGTACAATAACAGACAAATAGCTCTCAATGTAGTTCTCCGTCATGAAAACACATACATGTTTTATCTTTACATTTTGATGTAAGTAATTTGTAACTGCTGGAGTCGTATTTTTTTTAAAGAGGTGTTTCTCTGGTTCAAAGTCTTCAAAAGAACTAATTTTGTCGATTTTGAGGAAGTACTCCAGTTGTCTGTTTTCTTCTGCTGGAGCAGGGCGCGGAGGTGGCTTTTCTGTAGGAAGGACTGATTGAGGGACACTAAATGACGCTTGGAGGGTCTTTGGACGATCGGTTCCACCAGGTAGAATTTTCATTGGAATACCTGCAGGCCAATGTCTTTCACAAATTACAAATTCTGTCGGATGTGGTTTAAAATTATCACGCGGAAGGAGTTTGCTTAACCATATTTGCTGTTCTGGTTCCTCTTTAGGCAATCTGATTACACATTTGTTGGCTTTAATTTGTAATTGCCATTGCAATTCGCAAACACCACATTTGCCCATCTTGAAATTGCTAGCAAATCAAGTCCATCAACATCAGATTCACAAAAGGTAAAATTTTACGTAGGGCAAAACAGGGAAAAGAAAACTATATCAGCAAGGTACTAATCCCATAGGATAGACAGCCATATCACAGCAACATCAGAATCCATTTGAGTCATAACTATATAAAATATGAATATATTAAGATTACAAGTTCCATTCCATATGGAAACATTAGATCCACACATCATTAGGTAAAAAACAATCGTTAATGAAGTACTAGCACTAGTACACTATGGGTAGACTATAGTGAAGTAGGAAGGACTAATTATAAGATGTAGTTCTGTTAGTCTCTAAGTATTACGGTCAAGTTGACGTGAAAGAGCGAAGGGATCCCCCAAGAATAACGCACTAGACTAAGACAATAAGTCAATATCAGTAAATCATACATGGAAAAAAGACAAAATATAAAGCAACAGGCCTCCACAATAAGAAAAAGAAACAGTACAGTAATCCAAATCAGGGTGTCGGATGTTCGAGTCTGGTCACGATCTAGGACTAGCCAACGAGCGAATCGATAGAAATCGCAATCATGACAATGGGTCTATCATCGGCAGAAATTACCGCCAAATACAAATAGGATTGTAAACCCTTTATTATATAGTAATTTATTTTATTGGTACTTACAACTTTTCAAAGATTCTGGCGCGATAAATATTTAGTCATGAAAAATCCTCTGCAGATTCTTACTTTCGATTTTGAACAGAAACCAAACTTAATCACTTCGGTTGTAAGCGGCCGTCATAAAAAATAGTTTACACTTACAAGTACAAATTTGATAGTTCACATCTTTTTTTGGTGTATATTCAAATAGTTCAAACCTAAGAAATATTATTTTAAAACGTTTGGTCGCCAATTAACCAATTTAATGTACCGAAATTAAAAGAACAGATTCAATTAATTGCGGATTCAACGGCAATGTACCAAGGCAGAAAAAATAGTATTTTTGTTTGAAATCCTTATCAAACCAATGGCCCACATTAGCAGGGGCTGAAAATCAAGAGTGAGTCTCCTTTCTATAGAACTCCTTTTATATATATATATATATATAATATATATATATATATATAATATATATATATTAAAAATATATATAATATATATATATTAGTCCTTAGTTCAGTTTTTAAAAGAAGAATAATTGCATTCATTTGTACAGACCTTTTTTTTCCAATTCTTTCCATAATAGTTGCAATCCATGAAATCTGAGATAATAGCAGTGCTTCAGAATAATCAACAACAAACTCAACCTCCACAACAACAACAGCAACAGCATCTGCAGCAACAACAACAACAACAACAACATCAACAACAACAACGGAAACCGATCCTCACACCGATTCCTACGGGCATATTCAGCGATAACGAAATTTTTAACAACGGAAGAGAGAAGAGGTAAGTGGTAGCCATTATGTCTTGTTGTAGTGAGTGTCGCTTAGGTCAAAAGACTTTTGTATACCTGGGCCCATTTTCATGAACGAGGACAAGATTTTTGTTATTTACTTGTCTAGTAAATGACTATCTAGTCTTAAGCAAAAATGGAGCAAGTGTCTAAAAGTGTTCTTTGACGCAAACCTTCGAATTCGAGTTTCCGTTTCACTCGCAACTCGCCAGCCGATTAGATTCCGTTTGTTTTTAAATTTTACTCAAAAATATGTGTACTTTCCAAGATCTGCACTTATCTCATAGTTTTTTTGAGCCAGTGTCAAAAGTAACAGGCCTCTGTCATTCGTAACCGATGTAAATTTTCCTTCCGGATCAAAGCTCTCTCAATCTAAAAATAACTGTTGTCTTGTCGACGCTATGATGTATCCTAGTAACTAACTTCAGACTCAACTTGAAGTCCGGCCTCATGAGTAAATAACTAAAACTTGGCCGAAGGTGCCGTGATTTCTAGTAAGGGCTTGCTTAGTCAGCTTACATGAAATCTGATTTTTTTCAAGTCCTTGACTAAAGTCAGAGACTAAGCGCTGGTCCGCGTTCATGAAAACGGGTCCTTGTCAGATGTAACGCTTTTAGAAGATGTAATTCTCGAAAACAAAAGCTGTTTTAATTAAAATAACAAAACCTATGGGTTTTAACGAGAATTTAAGCAAAAATAAATATCCCCTGTCTGTTGTATCTAATGGGCCTTTTTTAAAGAATGATTCCTGAAGACTTAAAATGGCAAAATGTTACGCATATTTTTTTAAAACAAGGAAATCATAGCATCGCTGAAAGTTATAGACCAATTAGTTTAACGTGTATGTTTATGTAATGCTCTGGAATCTATAATAAAAGATGGACTGGGCTGTTCTTACATGAACATAGGTCTATTGAGTAGTTGCCAACATAAATTGAATAAGTAACCCAATAATTAAATGTAATGAATTTTTTTTCTGAAATGTTTGATGATGGCAAAAGCATAGATGGTATCTTGACTTACGAAAGGTTTTGACACGATCCCCTTATTAAATGTAATTTAAAAAGACAGAAAAATACAGAATAAACGGCAATATCATTAATTGGATTAAATATTTGTTATCAAATGGAATCAACGGGTTGTTGTAAACTGTGAAATGTCAGATCTTAGAATGTTTAAGTGGTGTGCCCCACGTTAGTGTTTTTTAGTCCACTGCTTTTTATAACATACAATTATGACAGCTATGTGTACTCTCTAAAACATGTAATTTATTTGCAGATGATACGAAGATATATGAAGATTCGGATAGACACAGGATTTTTAGGCGGAAATTGCTTCTCTTTATAAGCAAATGTTAAGGCTTTGCATATTGGAAGAAATCGTCCTTGTCATGACTTTTATTCAACTGAAAGTTCTGTGCGAAATCATTGGACGTGACAGAATTTGAGAAGGATATTGGTGTTATAAATGACCCATTTAAAACTCTTTTCCATCCATAATTAGATATCATTCAGAGGAATTTATATGTTTTGATAAAATATGTCATTAGGATACACACTGATACGAGTACAGTCCAACACATTTCCCGTTTTCTTTTCAGTTTAGCTGTTTTTTTGTGTTTTTTTTTAAGGGTTTTACGCGCTTGCAGCACATTTAGGTTATATCAGCGCCGGTAAAAGGAAGAAAATTGTATAGTAAAAAGTTCTAGAATTACAATTAAAGCATCCAAGAAAAGGTAAGACAAAGGGGAACTGGGAACAAAAAGGATC
This sequence comes from Berghia stephanieae, assembly GCF_034508935.2. Taxonomy (NCBI): domain Eukaryota; kingdom Metazoa; phylum Mollusca; class Gastropoda; order Nudibranchia; family Aeolidiidae; genus Berghia; species Berghia stephanieae. Next base: position 744 of record NW_027624508.1, on the reverse strand, counting down.
AGATGTAGATTCCAAGAGCATACCATCAATGTACTTAGTCTGAGATCACCTATAAGTCTCATCTGGACACAAGCTTGAAAATATCTCAGCGGTACTTTATAGGCTTTATAGGATTACTGTACTAACGTGTTTTAAATATTTTATTTCTATCCGATAATCACAAGTACTTTTGATCACATTTTAGTTGATATCCCGCAAAGCAAAAGTTCATTTTTAAAAATGTTGTTGTTCTATCAATACTTAACATATTTCGAGTTGATTTCTATCCGATAACAACAGACCTCAAGTTTGAAATGAATTCTACCGACCTCACAGTCTCCTTGTTTAACAACCTGAAAACCTGCGGTCTTTAGCGATTCAAAATGAAGAATAAAGCAGACGACAAGAAGCCCATCGCAAGCTTTATTCAGAGGGGACGATTCAGCACGCCCATTTCAGGAAGTTATCGCTTTGATGTCACTGGAAAAATGCAGCTAATCATGACCAGGAAGTTGTCAATGCCGAGTGGTAAACTGTGTGGGATACCTAGGAAGATGATATGTTTAGTGAGAAAAATTTAGTTGGTATAGCTTTGATGATAGCGATAGTTGTGAATCAAGTAGGTTGTCGTATAGCTGCAAAAAAAGAAAAAGAAGAACTATGAAAAAACGGGGAGAGTGTTTTTTTAATGAAAAGAAAAAGCTCCTTGTTTTTACAACGGGTTTTAGTGGGGCAAAGGCGAGGCGCCGGGCGGGGGGAATTTTT
>NW_027624507.1:0-8126 GCF_034508935.2 Berghia stephanieae | reverse complement strand
ATGCAAAACTTTTCACATCCACACAAAACACACACACACACACACACACCACAAACACACTTTCAAGTTTTTATCAAAAGAAGAAAAACATTGTTATCAAATAAAATTTTTAAATTTTGGGCCCAGAGTTTTTTTAAAAAAATGTTTTTGTAAAAAAGTAACTTTTTAAGGTTTGTTTTATACGCATCTCACTTGCGCTTCCAAAATTAGTCCGGGGAAAAGATCTTTTCCTTTTTTTAATTTGGGGGGCCGGGGTTTTAAAAAACGAATTCCTCATATCCCCCCCCGGTGGGGGCTTTGGGGGTCTTAGGGTATGAAATCGTTTGGGTTTCGGAAGGCCCGGGGTTCGAGCCTCGCGGTGGGGCCCCTTTATTTGGGAGTTTTTGGGAAAAAGGGCCCTCTTTACTCACATTCTTACCGTACTCGGGGTAAAAGGGGTTTACCTGGCCGTTTAAAGGGTTTTGTTTTTCCCCCGGGGAAAAAAATTGAAATTTATCCCCAAAAAGGCGTCATTTTCCCGTCCTTCGTGTTAAATGTTGCTGTTGGCCGGGGCCCCCTTGAAAAGGGCCCCTTTGAGCACATTTAGGGGGTTATTGGCTATAAAAAGCTCAATTTTGTTTTTTAAAAAAAAAATTTAAAAATTAAATAATTTGTTTTGTTTTTTAAAATGAAGTTTTGTTTTTGTCTGATAAACCCCCGGATGGAAAATTTGACAGGGTTTCTGAAAAAAAAGGAAAGTTTAAAGAAGAATCAAGAGGCCTTTCAAAATAAATTCTTGAAAAAGAATAATGAGAAAAATTTTTGCAATCGAAATTGAAAGGGAAATTTGCAGAGCAGGCAAAAAGAAAGTTAGTGTGGTGGTGGAGGGGAAAGATTGGGCTTTTGGACTTGGAACGAGGGGAAAAAAAAGGGTTTTTGGAGATGGACTCCAGGGGGAAAATTAGGGGGAAAGGAAATCCCAAAAACGCGGCGCAGGGGGGGGAAAAAGGTGGAAAAGGAATAGAAGGAAATTGGATGTCGGGGCCCCGGAAAGGGGGCCCAGATCTTTTGCCAAAGAAAAGACCGGATTTTTTGGGGAAAAAAAAAGGGTGGGGGCCCCTTATGCCCCCCCTAGGGGCTGAGAGATTTAAGTTAAGCAAGTAACAGGACTATGTCCGTTTTTCGGGAAAAAAAAAGTCCGAATTAAAAAAAAAAAATTTGGGAAGGAAAACCCCTTTCTGTTGGAGGGATTTTTTTAAAAACAGATGTTTTTTTTTTTTTTTTTCTTTTTTAATCCCCCACTCTTACCTCTTTTTTTTGTCAAAATAGGCAATTTGTTTTTAAAGGGCCCTACGTTTGAAATTGTTTTGGAGGGGCCCGAAATCCCCTGGATTCTCGCTGCTCTTTGAGAAGTCAAAAAGCTTTGCTGGAATCCGAGTCTCCCCAAAAATCCGTTGCTCGGGGAAAATTTAAAACCCCAATACATTCGGTTTTTGGCTACAGCGTGTCGTATCAACCGTAGTTTTTTCCCCAAAATTTCAAAAATGGAATTTGTGAAACACCTTCACATGGCTTTGGACAAAATTGTTGGTTGTTTATAAACAAAAAAAGTGATCGAATTCGCCCTCCATTGATTTTTGTTATTTTTTTTATTTTACAAATGGTTGACTAGTTTTCCTTTGGGTTTTTTCGATCCCTATTAAAAAAAAGGTTTTTTTTTTACACATAGTTTTCTGCCATTGTTTACATTATGGGTCGATTGGGCCGAGGGCGTGGGGTTTTCTACCGGTTAAATTTAAACCCGTGATTTTTGACCAATCCCAAAAATGGGGTTTTTTGGGGGCCCTCGGACAAACATAGTTATTTTTTATAAACTTTAAAATTTAGTAGGGAAAAAAAAAAAACCCCAAAACCAAATACACATGAAAGACAATGATTTAAAAAAAAAGGAAAAAAGAAAAATTTCCCAAAAACAATATTTTATTTTTTTCGGGACTACTTTCTTTTTTTTACTACTACTACTACTATCTACTTCTACTACTATATACTTTCACTAATACTACTATACTAATACTACTACTGTACTACTAATAATACTACTACTTCTACTACTACTTTCATTACTTTTCTACTATTACGGTAGTAGAAGTTTTAGTAGTAGTAGTTAAGTAGGGACTTAGTAGTAAATTTGTAGTAGTTTTAGTAAATAGTAGTATGAGTGTGTAGTAGTAGTTGTAAATAGGGGGAAATAGTGTAGGAGTTGTAGTAGTTGTTTTTGTTGTAAATTTCACAATTTTAAAATTTAAAAGGGGTTTTAAAGCGCTCTAAAAAGGGGTCCCTTTTTACAAGTTTACCCCGTAAAAAAAATTTACTTTACCCCCCAGTCGGGGGGCATAACAAAATTTTTTTTCCCGACAAAATTTTGGGGTTTAAAGGGGTAGGTACTTTTTTTACACCTAAGTTCCCGGGACAGTTTTTCTATCTATCTATCTATCTTCTATTATCTATCTCTATGCTTCTTTGCTTACCCCAAAAATTTTTTATTGTGAGGGGGAATAATCTATCTAAGGTTCCTTTTAATTTCACGTCCCTAATTTAATTTTTCTTTCTTTTTCCCAAAGATAAATTTAATTTTTCTTTGGTTTTTCTTTATCAGTTATCTTCAACACTAGCCGTAACGGATTACAATATTTTTTAATGTTTAGGGCCCCAAAAATGTTTGATATTGATGACAACCGTGATGAAAATTGGTATTGAAGATGGCTAGAGTTTTGATATTGGTATTGATGGAGGCAACAGTGATGACTTTTATGATTGTAAAATTTTTTTGATATTGGTATTGATTTGGGGGGAAAACACCTAAACGTGCTCAAAAACCGCTTTACAAGGTTTTTCCCCGTTTTCAGTACAAATTTAACGAGAAAAACAAAAAAGCCAAATTTTGGGGATATTATAATTTTTTTTGGACTCGACCCAAAACCCATTAACGTCCAAAAATTCATTTTACCCTCTTTCGGTCAGAGGGTTTTGGGGTAAAGGGTTCATTCTCAAGGAATCCTATGCGCTGAAAAGAGGGCCGAACTCAGGACCTTCCGATCCAAAAGTGAAAAATTTTTCCTCCCCAAAAAACCCCAAAAACCCGCAAAAAATTTGTATTAAAATTTCCCCGTTTTAATAGTATTTTAAAAAAATTTGTTTTTTTCTTATTTTTCCATTAAATTAATTTTTTCTTTCTAATCCCCCCTCTTCTTTTCCCAAATTAAAAATTAGTAGTTGTAGTAAAATAGTAGTAGTAGTAGTGTAGTAGTTTGTTGTAGTAGTAGTAGGGGTAGTAGTAGTAGTTTTTTGGGGGAGGAGGGGAGGAGGAGGAGGAGGAGGAGCGTAGTGTAGTAGTTGTAGTGGGGAATAGTAAAAGCAGTGTAGGGAGTAGTAGTAGTTTTTGGGGGGGGAATTATTTAGCTTTTTGCTGGCGGGTGCGGGAAAAGGCACAGGATGCGGCCGCTTTGGATGCCGTTTCACCCCAAAAACTATGTGTAATCTTAAAGGGTTTTATAGTCTGGAATACGTTAAGTGAGGATTACTCAAAAAAGTGGATGGCAAAATAAAATAACAAAGCGGTGATGTAAAAGTCGTTTTGTTATGGATGGTTCTTTGGATTACGAGATGTAAAAGGCGATGATAGTTGACCCTTTTTTTACGCCAGCATTTCTTTGACAAGAAAATGTACCATCCTCTGTAAATCAGAAGATGAATAGTTCGCAGTCGTAACGTCATTCCCCGCAATGACGCATGGTAAATTAGTAATGGGTCATTATCGGCAATGGCGGGGGCCTCTATTAAAAATTTCTGGCGGCATAAAATTATAAGCGTATCCAGAAGGGAAAAAAAAAACCCTTATAAATTGATCACGTTTGATTTTACACTTCTGATCACAAGACCACGAAAAGTTCTAGCCCGCGGGAAGAAAAAATGTACCGATTTTCTTTGTTTGAACCAATTTGGCCGCCGTTGTGGGCGCGTGCATCGGGGTATTTAACCAATTCACTAGGTTTTTATCCCGTCCCCCGGAAATGTAGTTTTTCCTTCCCAAAATAAAGGAAAAAGAAAAAAAAGATACCATCACTCTGAAATCAGAAGGAATTACACTAGGTATGTATCCAGTCCCGGAAAGGTTTTTTTTACATTCCAATTTAAAGGGAAAAAGAAAAAAAGATACCTCACTCTGTAATCAGAAACATGAATTCCTAGGTATGTATCCCGTCCTCCCCGAAAAGTGTTTTACACTTCCCCTATAACAGGAACAAGAAAAAAAAATACCTCACTCTGTAATCAGAACTGAAATTTCACTAGGTATGTATCCAGTCCTCCGGAAGTGTAGTTTTACACTTCCACTTAAAGGAACAAAAAAATAAGATACCTACTCTGTAAATCAGAACATGAAATTACCTAGGTATGTATCCAGTCCTCCCGGGAAATGTAGTTTTTCCTTCCAATATAAAAGGAACAAGAAAATAAGTCCTTTACTCTGTAATCAGCATAAAAATTTCACTAGGTATGTATCCAGTCCCCCGGAAGTGTGTTTTACATTCCCCAAATTTAAAAGGAAAAAAAAAAAAATAAAATACCCTCACTCTGTAATCAGAACATGAATTCACTAGGTATGTTCCAGTCCCCCGGAAGTGTAGTTTTACACTTCCAATAACAGGAAAAAAAAAATAAGATACCATCACTCTTTAAAACGAACATGAATTACACTAGGTTTTTTCCCCTCCTCCAAAGTGTAGTTTTCATTTCCCCAAAATTAACGGCCATAATTTTGACATAACTTTTTTTTCCCCCCGATTACCATTAATCTATGTGATATTTCCAAAACGCCTTATTTAATTTTACCACTGCCACTATCTGTGCGGCTATGTGGTCTGTGGTATGACACTCGCTTTCGGATCGGAAGGTCCTGAGTTCGAGCCCTTGGGGCATAGTTGGCCCTTTGGGAAAAAAGGCCCCCTTTACTCAATTTGTCCACTGTATCAGGTGTAAAATGGTATTGGCGGTTAAAACAGCGTTGTCTCTCTGGGGGAAAAAAATGTAAATTTCCCTAAAGGCGTCATGTTTCGTTTTAGTTCTGTTGCTGTTGGTCCCTTGTAAGCGCTTTGTCATTATTAAGAGGTTGCGCTATTAAAAGCTAAATTTAAATTTTTTTTTTTTTTATTTGGTACTCTGAAAAAAACCAAACAAAACAACGTTTTTTTATATTTTCGCCAGAAATTGTGGGGCCGAATTCCATCGTTAAATTGACCTTCATCTTGTCCAACCTCTCAAACCTGGGGCTTCCGTGAATTCCAGATGAGGGTCATCAAAATCGATGGATTAAAAATTGAGAGTTTTGTGGCAAAAATATTGTATGATAGAATAAAGGGGTGACGTCATTCAGGTCATTGTTATTGTTTTTTTTATTTTTTATTTTTTTTTTTTTTTTTGCCATCCGCGTTTATGAGTATTTCTCACTAAACTGTTGCAATAGACTATAAACGTTCATGATTACACTAGTTTTGTGGGGTTGGTCCGTTTATACTTCCGGGTGGCAATTTTGTAAGCTTTTTAACCAAAGCGCATACTATATTAGATACTGTAAGGTTGGCTAAGAAACTCACGCCCATTGCCATCCGGAAATTTATAACGGACCAACCACACAACTATTGTGACATTAAAAGTTTTTATTCTGGTTAATACAGTTTGTGAGAATTACTTATAACATGGATGAAAAAAACAATCATAAAGACCTGAGGGACGTCAACTTCGTTGTATCTATTGCCATCAGTGACAAACGTGGCCTTCGTAAACGCTTGGCCTGATACCGTAGCCATCGAAAACTTATAGCCTGACACTGACTAAAAAAGACGTCAAAATGCCCGTCTTTGGCCACAAAAAAAAACAAATCGTGAGTTGTTTTCAATAGTTCAACCAATGAAAAAACTTGTTTCCATAAGCACTACTACGACAAACTCACTAGGCGGTGCAAACACCAATAAAAGACGTCAAAATTCCAGTCTTTTTGGATTTCAGTATTAGGCTATAACATAACGATGGCTACGGTCCTAGCGTAGCTTTCATAAACCCTAGTGCACTGACACTGACCAAAAAATGACGTCAAAAGACAAGTCTTTGGCCACAAAAGGAAACAAACCGTGAGTTGTATTCAATAGTTCAACCAATAGGATGACTTGTTTCCTTGAGCACTACTAACGATAACTCATTAGACGTTGCACAAACCTAAAAAAATGACGTCAAAGTATATGTCCTGGTGGGTCCTAGTGTCAGGCAATAAGTTATCGATGGCTACGGTCCTTGAGTCAGACTATAAGTTTACGATGGCTACGGTTTAATGCGATTTTATTGTACTTCATTACTTATATAGATAGTATGCAGATGACGTCACTCAGGCCTTTGTTATTGTTTTTGCCATCCGCGTTTGTGAGTTGTTCTCACTAAACTGTATTAACCAGACTATAAAAGTTCATGGTTACACAGAGTTTGTGTGTTGGTCCGTTATACTTCCGGATGGTAATGTTGTGAACTCCTTGGCCAAGCGCATTCTATCTATATTATCTCGTTTGTGCCAAATGCGTGTAGTATTTCCCTGAAACCGTATTCAAAGAATGGCGATGGCTGAAGTAGACGCTGTGTTACCACGCACACGAGCAATTTCGATCTTTGTTTTTATTTTCATCTCAGCTTGCCTTAACAGAAGTTTCATACGGTCAGTAATTTTTTTTCATATTCATTAGGGAACATTTGTGTGACGTCAAAATACTGGTTCCCTCCTCATTGGAAGTGTGAAACCAGTATTCCTAACTATAGATGGAATAGAATTGACGTCACTCAGCTCTTTATGAGCAGTTTTCACTAAATTCATTAACTCACTCGATCCTAGAGAGTCTTGATACTTTTCAACATTTGAAAAAAAATGTATTAAAAATGAGCATGTATATAGATAGTTCTATTCAACTAGTACCATTAACATGCAAAAACTAAAAACATTAGCTTTGATACTATGCATACAATTTGTCTCAGAAAAATGTAATATCTTTAGGCATGGATTAAAAGTAACGCGGGTAACTTACGGATATAGTCGGCGTTAGGGTTGAGTGAATTTAATAGATAGAACGAAGTTAACGTACGTCACTCAGCTCGTTGTTTTTGCGTTCAGCCAGCCATTTTCATGCAGTTGCATTAATCAGGCTATAGATAGTATGCCTCCCATAGTGGGCAGGGAGGTACATACTGCGTCTTCTATCCCCTTATATCTGTTTTCTAACATGCGTTCTGTCTGTGTCATGGAATGAGATTACTTGGTTTTGTCCTGGCCCTGGCCGGAGTCCTGGCTGGGAGGGAAACAGTCAAATGCATAGCTATTGTTTTGGGAGATGATATATTTTTCCTTTTAAATCATCTCTCTGTTACGTATTATTATATTTGTTATTTTAAATGTATAATGTAAGCATGTGAGTGTATTCCTCTTTGTTGGATTTTGTGCTTGAGTCAGGATGAGACTTGTAGGTGATTCAAACTAATTACATTGGTGGTTTTGCTCTTGGAATCTAATCTGACCCTGTTTTTTCCCAGTTCCCCCTTTGTCATACTTTCTCTTGGGTGCTTTAATTGTAATTCTAGAACTTTTTACTATCCCTTTTTCTTCCTTTTTTTCTGGCGCTTTATATAACCTTAATGTGTTGCAAGCCCCGTTTTAAAAAACTTAAAAACAAAAGATGTATGCGCTTGACTAAGAGCTCACAACATTGCCATCCGGAAATATAACGGACTAATACACAAAACTCGTGTAACCATGAACTTTTATAGTCTGGATAATACAGTTAAGTGAGAATTACTTATAAACATGGATGGCAAAAAAAAAAAAAAAAAAAAAAAAACAATAACAAAAACCTGAGTGACGTCAATTTCGTTCTATCTATAGCTTGGCACGATATGATAGATCAAGGGTTTACGTCACTCAGGTCTTTGTTATTGTTTTTGCCATCCACTTTTATGAGTAATTCTCACTAAACTGTAATTTTAAAATTTAGACTATAAAAATCTCGGGTTGACATGCTTTGTGTATGGTTGTTATTTTTCCCGGGTGGCGTGTTGTA
>NW_027624506.1:0-8135 GCF_034508935.2 Berghia stephanieae | reverse complement strand
CCTTTACCACTTACCGCAAAATCTTCTCCACCCAAAAGGGAGATTTACAAGGGAAAGTCTAACAGTATGCATCAGATTGGTGAAGCAATGAAAAGGCGAAGATAATCGCGACTGTGGGGTGTGAGAACATATGGCGGACGTGCTCAGGCTTATATTTTGATATAATTGATTTCTTGGCTAAATTAAATTTGGCCATAATTTTTAAAAATATTTGGGTGAGAGAATTCCATATTCGGATGGTGCTTGGAAAAAAAACGAGTTGAGCATTAACACGCGACAGCAAGACCTGGTACGAGTATGAGTTTTCTTTGGTTTGGAATAAGGCTATTAATACTGGGATCATTGTGAGTCCCTGACAGGCTTTTTGTATAGTGCGTATTTCATGTAATGGTGGCGTTTAGGCTCTTGCGCATCTTACTGGTGCCTTCAGTCTGTAGGTGTTACAACATACATGCCCTGCTTTGAACCGTCTCGAGCTGTTCCATCTGCTTTTTACTCTTGGGGTCCCAAACGCATGTAGGTACTATAATCTAAAATTTCTCCGATGTTCCTTGGACAACTTGTCCTTGTAATATATATATTTGATTGGTTATTTCTGCGCTTAACTAACAAAAGGAAGATGGTTCGTCTTGGGCAAAAGATACACGAGAAAGATTAATTACACAGCAGACAGCTTAAGATAATCACTCGCTTAATTAAACTGAGGTTGGCTGGTATCGATTTTACTGCTCTAATATTGATTCAGATAAGATGAGATTTAATCATTAGTGATCTAAAACGTGTCAGATCAACTTGTCGGTGACCTAGTCAAAATGCTATGTCATGTCAATAACAAACAAGAAAGAAATCTTTCTCACAATTACACAATGCATGATCATTATTACAACGTGTTGACTCAATAAAATACCTCGGAGTCCATCACCTTGATAAGTATTAAAGTGGCAAACCATACAGAACATGTCACAGTCACAGCAAAGGCAGTATGTGCTGGGGTTCATTAAAAGGAACATTAAACCAATGCCCACGAAGAATTAAAGCCAAGGCGTACACAGCAATTTAATCACTTATCAGGCCATATTAGAATAGAAATACACGCCAGCGCCGAGTGAGACGGACCCTACTCAAAAAATGACAGACAAGATTGAAAAACGGAGTTGGCTATTCGTCGTATGACCCCCAGGCGTGGCACCTGCGGGTCAGTATGCGCAAGGCCCGGCGTCTGGGGGTCAGTTGATAATTAATCTATTATTGTATGAGCCAATTGGTCAGTTCTGACCTGGCCACGGGCGTTGACGGTACCAAAATTATGGAAAAATGATTTAAAATAACTGCTTACGACAAATAATCGCTTTCTGTCATTGTCGCAGGGAAGCCCTTGTTTTCACTAAATCTTTTTGTCGGTTTACGTGAGATGTGTTTAATAAATATATCAATTAATTAAACAAGTGAAAATGTCCAATCCTGAGAAAAAGGACCAAATTTGGTGTTTAAAACGCCAAACTGGAAGCCCTATATTTCGGTTCATCCAACGCGCATGCTCACTGCATGATGCGTGGCGCCAGAATGAAGTGTGAAAGCTCTTTCATTGTCTCGTCTTTCTTCATTCCTGTCATTTGAAATTCGGCTTGCTCGCATCTTACTGAGACAGGAAAAGTAGAAAACGGTAAGGGCTGCCTGAAGCCGGTGATCGTAAAATACTAACGAAAGAGTGAAAATGAAAGGCTTCGTATGGGAACAGAACAGACATGGACGTTTGGGTACAAACCCTTCATTAACACACAATACACAAATAAACGTGGAAAACAAATAAAATATAATGAAAATAACTTGTATCGTCTGTACTCAATGGTGGTTGCAGTATGAATGAAATGTTAGCGTGGGTAGAGGATAGGGTGCCCCAGGGGGGTGATCTGATTGATAAGAAAAGGTCAGCGTCAGGGAACAGAACCTTCCAGAAAAATAATGGAAGATAAAAGACATATAAGTAGTGTAGTAGTAGTAGTAGTAGTAGTAGTAGTAGCAGTAGTGGTAGTAGTAGTAATAGAATGGACAAGTATTATAAAAGAATCGTAACAGGAAATATTATATAACACATTTTCTCTTTTTTCTTTAAATTAAGCTATAACGAAAATATACGGGGAAAAAAAACAATAAAAACAAAATAACCAAAGAAATAGAATGGACAACATAAAATAAAAAGAATCTTACGGTGGCTTGAAATAATCGATGTCATATCGTTGCCCCAACGGCATTAACGCGTTAGAAATCAAACTTATCTAAGTGACCAGTGTTACTGTGTGCCATCGGATAAGTTGGCCTGAGAGCCTGGCATTTTAATTGTTTTGTTTTTTTAATTGTGACGAATAAGTGCGAAGAGGTCTTTGCACTGACGAACAGGTCCGATGTTCGTCAGTGCTGATCAATGGTGGGCGGTGGCACAGACCGAAGAGAGGTTGTCTGTGGGCGGTGGCACCTGTTGTTCATACTGACCAATAGACACAGGTTATTGGTCAGTCTGACTCCAGGCACTGGCGTCTGTTCGTCAGTACTGACCCGCATGTGCTAGCGCCTGGGAGTCAGTATGACCAATAGCCTAGCATTGAAAAAGTAGTGAACGGAAACCATTGAAAAACCGGTGCGAGGTATCCCTTACACTACACATAACACCATCAACGACCCAGACGCACCCATTCATCATCCCAAACTACATAAAAATCAAATCAGACATACGCTACACATACATAGATACAATGCGCATCACACTACATACGACATGTACAAGAAAAGACACATACAAACACAGCATTTTTCCCATGAACAATAAATTGGCTGGAACGCCCTGTCACCGGAAATAACGAACGTTGAATTTGAATGCTTAGAAACTTTAAAAAACAGTTTGAATGTTGTAGACAGTAGTGGGGGCAATGAATTCGAGAACAATTTTTTTTTTTTTTTGTTTGTTTGTTTTTTAAGAGTTTTACGGCGTTGCAACACATTCAGGTTATATCAGAGCCAGTAAAAAAAAGAAAGTAAAAAAAGTTATAGAATTACAATTAAAGCAGCCAGAAAAAAGTAAGACATAGGGGAACTGGGAACAAATAGGGATCAGATGTAGATTCCAAGAGCATACCACCAATGTACATAGTTTGAGATCACCTATAACAACTATGTCTCTCGGACACAAGCACAAAATCCAACAAAGGGGGAATACACTCAAATGCTTATATTATACATTCAAAATAGCAAATATAAATACATAACAGAGAGGTGATTTACAAGGAAAAAATGTCATCTCCCAAAACAATAATTATGCATTTGACTGTTTCCTCCCAGCCAGGACTCCGGCCAGAGCCAGGACAAAACCCAAGTAATCTCATCCCAAGACAAAGACAGAAAGCAAATTGGAAAACAGATATTATAAGGGATAGAAGACACAGTATGAACCTCTGCCACATGGGAGGTCAGGAACCCACCCAGAATTCGAAGACAGACGGAATGTAGACACGAGTGGAAACGTGAATCTGGGTGCACCCTGGACTATGGGATTTGATATAGTAACCAGTAGAGAGTAAACCAGGACTTGGGATGGGAACGTCAGTGGGGAGTAAACCTGGGAATATGTGCTGTTGACACCGGTGAGGAGTGGACTGTAACTGTAAGACGTAGAATCAAGTGGGGGAGTGAACAAGAGAGAAATGTTCCCACTTTTTGAGATAGACGCCAGAACAATATGAGGTGGATTGCAACAGGGATTGAATCAAACTAAGTAAGGTGGAAATTAGTTAGAGAGTAAATATGGGATATACAAGTGAAGAGTAAACCTGGGACTATGGGATGATGAAACGGTGGAGTGTAAAGCCAGGACTGAGATAAGGACACTTGAGAAGAGTAAACTTGTAACTTGGGATAAGGTACCAGTGGAGAGTGAATCTGGGACAATGGGAGGTGGACATCACTGGGGAGTGATCATGGAACCATAGGATTGGACTTAGTGTCGGGGAGTGAACCTGAAACTATTGGAGATGGACACAAGTGGGGAATGAACCGGGATTATGGGGGTGAACACCAGTGGGAAATGAACCTCAGGCTATGAGAGGCAGAGGAGTGATCATGGAACACGGGATATGGGCTCCACCACTGGGGAGTGAATGTGAACCGGAACTATGGGAGGTGAAACACAGTGGGAATTGAACACAAATGACAGAATATGGACTCCGATGGGAAGTGAACTGGGACTATGATAGGTGGGCACTAGTGGGGAGTGAACCTGGGCTATGATAGGTGAACCCCACTGGGGAAACGAAGCAGGATGATGTGATATTGACACCAGCTGTAACGTATTGTTCTGGTTTGTATGTAAAGTTTTAACTTAGAATGTCCCTGAAACTTGAAATTGATGGCAACAGCTTTGCTGGGGAGGACTTTAAAAAACTTTAGTAGTAGCTTTTTTGTAAATTTCTCTCTACAATTACTCAGACCACAACGCTTTTCTCTTTCGTGAACTTATTGTCAGTTTGTACAAAATCCATCGCAATTAAATTGGTTGCAAAATTTTCTGATTTTATTTTACAAAAAAACCGCCATGCTAGTCAGTATGATGATGGCCTATATCTATATTGTTTCATCCAATTATGCACATTTCATTACAATGAGCATCTTCTAGCTGCACAACAGTGATATCAAACTACGCGCCAGTTGACGGAAGTGTAGACTGCGAGACCCAATATAACAAACTCTCAGAAATTGCAATACAGATTCCCAAGACACACTTTCCAATTGAGTGTGGTGATTTCAATGTCATATTGGTGAAAAGGATGCACATTCACGTACCATGAAAGCACCAATAGCAACGGATCTTTTCTCTAGAAATGCAATGAAAGTAACCTGGTTATCACAAACACGCTGAGGAGAAAGAATAAAGGCAAGTATGGACATACATGTCAGACATGAATAGTAGAAAAACACAGATTGACTACATCCTAGTAAATAGAAAGTGGAAGAACTCAGTCCACAATGTCGAAGCATTCAGTAGCTTCAGTAGCCTAGGAGGAGATCACTGTCTCGTATCTGCCACAAGAGTCTTCGAAAAAGCAAATCAACACCATCCAAAGTGAAGTATGACTGGTCCTCTCAAAAGACCAACTATACAGAACCAGTATACTACATATAGAGGTGAGGAATAGATTCACAGGACTTTGTACGGGAGAAGAAGATCCAACGGAGCGATACGAGAAACTCATAAAAGCAAACGGGACACAGCAGAGAAGTAGGGCCGAGGAGAACAAAAGTCACGAAAAGATCAACTACTGATTGTTGAAGCTAGAAAGGAAGCTCAACACCAACAACTCAGTAAACAAAGAAAGGTTGGAGGATATCAAAACAGAAAATACAAACTGTCTATAGGGATATAGAAGATCATCCAGGAAGTGTAGGAAAGCCGACGAGAGAAGCAAACATGATGAAGAAACTGATAAATAGAATAACTGGTAGGAAAGCAAGTCGACAGGGATCCTCAAGGGTAAAACAAAAGAGAAAGAGACAGAATGGTTCTCACACTTCCAAACACTTGAGAAGATCCAGTCAGAGCAAAAGAAGTGACGTAGACCTAGACCAATTCTTCAAGATATCTGTATAGACGAGAGTGACTTTACAGCGGATGAGATAGAGAAGACCAAAAAGTCTCTCAGTGATGGACAACAATCCGGACCTGATGACATCCCCTGAGGTATGGAAGTACTGTGACTTAGATGATATACTGTTGTTTACAAATGGATTACTAAACAGGAATGAAAAACCAATCAGTGGTCGGAATTTGATCTGATTCCAGTCCCAAAGGGAGGAGAGCCTAAGTGATACTTCCAACTGCAGGGGAATCAGCTCAGCTATAGCTGCCAAACTCGCATAAGATGATCCTCAACAGAGACCAGCCAGAGATTGACCCTCATCTACGTTCTTGTCAAACAGCTTCAGACAGGAAGATCCACGATGCTCACCTCCTGGCATTGTAGAAGGTTAATAGGAGTACAAAGTCACAACAAGAAGGCAATCATTCTACACGTAGACTTTAAGAAGGCCTTTGACTCGATACATCGCCCTACCCATGATGAAATCTTAAAAGCTATGGTATACCTCGTAAACCTCTCTGCTATTAAAAGAATGTATGAGAACACACGGGCAAAGGTTATCTCTCAGATGGTGAAACTGAGCTGTTTGAGATCAAAGCAGGTGTACTTCAAGTCCCTATCTCTTTGCAATTGTCCTGGACTATGTGATGAGAAGACAAGCTGGCATGGAGAACAAGCTGGGCTCCACGCTACATAGACAAAGAAGTAGCGCAATCCGCTATGATTGTCACGGATCTAGATTTCGCAGATGATCTGGCTCTACTCAACGAGGAGATGGACCAGGCATAAGAAGTCCTCAATAGACTTGGAACTGAGGCTGAACGAGTAGGACAGTTTTCCAAACTACAATAAGAAAGGCCAATTAGCATACAGGCAAGAATGGAGAATGGCTGAAGGAAGTTGACAACTTCAATACTAGGAGGTTGGACCCAAAGCAGTTCCTCTGACATCTGTCAGAAAAGCATTGGCTTGGAGTGCCTGTCACAAACTCAGGAAATCTGGAGTTCAAACTACAGAGGAAAATAAAGAAGAGACTGTTCCTGGCAACGGATATTTCGAGTCAGTGCTTCTATATGGAGTAGCAACATGGACTTAACTATGACCTGCATGTGAGTCATGACCAAATTGTCTGAACTTTTTCACACATATCGCCTTACGGATCTTTTATTTTGTAACTCAGTACTTAGTCATATACATTTTCTTTTGGATTGTCCTTACCGAATATATTTATTTTAAAATGTTAAAAAGTACCAAAAATTTATAAGGAGAAGGGACAGCATGGAGGTAGAGTGGTAGTTCGATATTTTTTCAAAAATAAAAATTTATAATTCTTTTTTTTTTTTACATAGACAGATAGGCTTTAAAAACCATTTAATAAGATACCTTATTTTTGGATCTAGGATAAACGGTTCCAATGTTATGATGATTATACTACTCTATATTTACACTTACAAAAGCTCAAAATTGATTGAGAATTCCCCACTGGACAGCTCTCGATAGGTGACTACTGAATAAAAACGTGATTTTAGCAGAGAGAAAAGAGGGTTGGTCACTTGTGGTCAACATTAAACATCTTCAATCTTTATGAAATTTGATATAGACACAGACAAATTAATTATCTAGATGCCTTCTCTTTATTATTTTCTATCTCAATTTTGAAAAGAAATCAAAAGTTTTAAAATGACGTTATTTTTATCAAATTATAATTTTGATACAATATGTCAACATTGATTTCTATCACATCAAAAGAAATCTTGATCTTGCCTTGAAAATGATACAGAGCGTTCATATACTGTGAAAAATAATGCAACGGCAACAGTGATTATGTGAAATTGTGTTATTCAAAATTTAACCAAAGTTGCGTTCACTTGTCCAATGGCTAATCGGACTGTTACCTACCAGATGGAATCAGTTTCAGTTAGGGCTAAGGTTGAGTGAGTTAAGAAATCTTGTGAAGCTTGGAGAGAGGACGAGTCTCTGTCTCAGCAGTGAAAACAGCCGCAACGACTGAGTTGTTTTTTTTTTCTTGTGTTACTCACTTTGACTTTGACTTTGAGTATGCCTCTTTATGAATGAATGATTTTCCTTTGCCACGTAATCGGACCCCCCACAGTAGTTTTTAACCTGGAATAATTTATCTTATCTTAAAGAGCAATAACCATCCCAATCATTAGACTTTAATCCACTGGCTTTCTCACGTACTCGAAAGAAAATCAGCGGTAGCAGTCTTTCTCTTCCAGATCCATTTGAATAGATTTCGAACACCATTCTCAACTGACTTCAGATCCGACGAACGGTCAAAGAATTGTTCAGGCTAAAATATACAACGACAAATCAGAAAGTTGATAGATAGAGGCGAATAAAATTGAAATGTAGCAAGGTTCAATTGAAAAACAAAAGTTACTTGAATGGAATACTGAAGTATGAAAACGAAAGTTAACGAACTGCGCAAGCTCGATTATATCGACACACTTCGTTTTTCAGAAGTGAAGAGTTTTCGGTCAAAAAATC
>NW_027624505.1:2500-8145 GCF_034508935.2 Berghia stephanieae | reverse complement strand
AATAATAAAAGAAGAAGAAGAAGAAGAAGAAGAAGAAGAAGAAGAAGAAGAAGAAGAAGAAGAAGAAGAAGAAGAAGAAGAAGAAGAAGAAGAAGAAGAAGAAGAAGAAGAAGAAGAAGAAGAAGAAGAGGAATGATGATGATGATAATGATGATGATGATGATGATGATGATGATGATGATGATGATGATGATGATGATGATGATGATGATGATGATGATATACTTATGCCAACCAAAATTGTTACGCAACCTGGAGGGTTTTATTACTGTACGTTCAACGCTCGTTATGGATAATTAATCCAGTTCCATGGGGATTGTGGCTCTGAATGACTCTTTTTTTCTCTCTCAATAACTAGATTATAATAATGAATTCGAACCTCATGGACCCTAGAGTTCTTTATGACAAGAGATGAAGTGAGTAGGAAAGTGCCAGAAGACAATAGAGAATAAATGTCCCGGCGGTGATGGGGGTTTGAACCCGCGACCTTACTGGTACGACAACTCCGCCTGGCCGGGGAGAGCGTGACTCTACCGTATGAGCTATCCACGATCCCGCGAAATTTTTATTTTCTATTGTCTTCTGGCAATATCCTACTCACTTCATCTTTTGTTGTTATCAACATAAGTACCTGCTCCATTCACTTTTTAGAGTTCTTTACGGCTCTTGTATCAATCAACGCTATCACCAACGACATCGAAAACGGAAATTCTTCCCTTTACGACCGGTTATGATGATTTCTCTCTATTTAGGCTGTTATACAGAAGCGCCGTACTAGTTGTTTTTATCTATGTACCTATTTTGTAAAAATTCATCCATCTATCTATATAATCTCTATTATAATACATCACTGATTGGTGGAAGGCATCACATGAGATGCTCTGAGCATGCGCACAAGTCAGTTCTGAACATCGTTTTCAAGTCAACTGACCGTTGTTTATTTCTATTCGAAAGTTTCTATTGTTGTAAAGGTACGGAGGTGTTACATATTGATAATAACAGATGATTAAATCTTTAATAAGTCTTCTTTGTAATTGTGACATTGGTTATCCTGTTTCTCTCTCTCTCTCTCTCTCTCTCTCTCTCTCTCTCTCTCTCTCTCTCTCTCTCATTTATTAGACTGGCAGTGATTAATCTATTTTGTTCAAGTTAGGGCCCTCATATTGTATTAAAAATGCCTTTGTGTTTTTGGTGACAAAAACTACGATGGTGAATTACATCTCAGAAGGTAGGTAGGTCCGTTTCTATTATAATAATTATATAATTACCAATCCTGATTTAGTGTTATTCATAAAGCAAAGTGTTGCTAATGTTGAGAAAATATGAGTAAATAGTGCTTTTCCAGGAACTCAACTTCCAGCACCCCCACCACGGGACTGGAACCACGAATATTCAGGTCACAATCCGAGTGTTATACCACTGGACCCTGTGCGGCTATGTGGTCTAGTGGTATAATGACAGTCGCTTTCGGATCGGAAGGTCCTGGGTTCGAGCCTCGGCGCATAGATGAGTCCTTGGAAAAGACTCTTTACTCACATTCTCTCACCGTACTCAGGTGTAAAATGAATACCTGGTCGTTTACAGCGTTGTCTCTGTCCTGAAAAAATTGTTACATCGCCTAACAGGCGTCGTGTCCCGTCCTAAATGTTAAATGCTGCTGTTGGCCAGGGACATATTGTAAAGCGCTTTGAGCAGGTGTAGAGGATATTTCGCTATATAAAAGCTCAGTTTAATTTAATGGACCCCCCCCCTCCCCCCCCAAAAAAAAAAATCACCCGTAACGGATTAATTTGACATCCATTATTTATTATCAGCGGTCATCTTGGCACGACACGACCAGCAAGTTAACATGACATTTATAGGACATTTCGCAGGCGTCTTAATCTCGTCATATCTTTGATTAACATATGGATTGGTGTGACGGAAGGTCGTCGGACAATCATGAGGGCGATAGAAGATTGTTGAGCAAGTCAATGGCCGGTTGTAATTGAATTCCCAGAAATCTTTACGAGCTTCGGATGAGTAAACAGACGGACAGATAAAATCATAATTTATTTTTATAATTTATCCTCAAGGATATTTCTTTTTTTCTTTTTGGGCATATCTTGAGATAACCCATTCGTTAGCCGAAATAAAAGAGTCAAAAGTAATCAATATAGGACTAAGTTTCTTGATCAAGGAGAAAAAAAACAAAACGAAATGTTCAATGTGACGATAACCTCAAACTCGGGTCATCCGGATGTAACTGCAATGTACCTTATTCACTGGGCCATCTCATCGGATGGCCAGACAAGTGTGGAAGGATGACAAGATTCGTGGGTGAGTTTATAATTGGATTCAATAGTCTGATGTCACGTCGTCCAGCAACGGCGGTCATTTTGGTTCTAAACAAAGAATATGTACTTTTTATTCTTCATGCTGGCTAGAACTTTTCAAATGTCTTGTGATCAGAATGTGTAAAAGTCAAGAAATGATTGGATTTATAAATGGGTTTTATCCTCTGAATACGCTTTTATGCTCGTCGGAGAAATATTTCATTAGGTCGCCATTGTTCCGATAGTTTAGAGCCATTTACTAAGGTACCATGCGTCATTACAAGGGAAGTGACGTTACAGCTGTTGAAGCGTATTGGGTGAGAGGATGAGATTGTTTATGATTGAGTGGATTTAATAATTTACAAAATGATATCAAGCGAATGGTATGATAACAACATGATTGGGTTTGAGCCTTATTTCCAGGTCTGATAACCCAATTCTTTGTGGGCTCATTGTTGTAATGGAAATCTAAAAAATGACGCAAAATATTGTTCATTACAACAATGTTAAACTAAGCCATAAGGCTGTTCGGATGTCAGACCTGCATATATTTACACATTGGTTTGAAAAGAATAATTCAACGCATTAGTTAAATTTCCTTCATTACATAAACGATATTTTAGGCTAAAGTACATCGGGATTGTTCTGTTTGTTTTCACAAGCGTACTGTAAACTCTGGATTCATATGGTTTTCAAAAATAAAAAGTAAAAAAATAATTGTCAAAAGTCTCGCAAGATTTGAACCCATCTTATGCTCAAAAGGGGAGGAACTTTCAACTACGCTAGCATAGAAATAGTACGCTACGGTCTACAAAGTCGAGTGGATTGACGAACAGGGAGGAGTATAAGGGACGGGAAAATGGATGGATGGACGGACGGATGGATGGATGGCGATGGGTGAGTGGACGGATGGGTGAGTGGACGGACGGATGGATGGATGGATGAATGGATGGATGGGTGGATGGATGGATGGGTGAGTGGACGGACGGATGGATGGATGGACGGATAGATGGATGGATGGATGATTGAATGCTTTGATGGATGGATGGATGGACGGATAGATGGATGGATGGATGGACGGCTGGATGGATGGATGGTGGATGGATGGACGGACAAATAAATGGTTAGATCGATGAAAGAGTATATAAAACAACTAAACCGCGTGTGTTCGTGATTTCATGAAAATAACATTGCGAGAAACAAAAAGGGAGAAAAACTTTTTTAAAACTCAATTTTCCTTCAAGCAAATCCAAACACTATTGATGCTCTAGTTTCCCTGCCGACGGTTTGAGAACACAGTCCAGGAACGCCACGAAAATCGAGGGATAATCTGATGGCGTTATTGTAAGGAGGTCTGGAATTGAATGGCTTATAGTAGGAGCGAGAGGATAAGCTCTCAACACACGAAAACTTGATGGAGAGTTTCACAGGGATTAACAAATAGGGGTTGGAGGGGGGGGGGGGGGATTCCTTCTTCTTGTCTCTTGAAGGAAAGGGGAAACAAGTAGAGAGTAGAGAGGAGTTCAATAAATTGGGGGGAAATGTTTCATAGGAGGCCGCGAGACTGCTATTTCGAGTAGCTTGTCTGTAATTGTGTATCTTTGTGACCACTTCAGAATGCTGGTTATGCTGTGTGACTGTGTGGCTCGTTAGGAAGGTTGAGCATATTTTCGGAATTCCTACGTTTTTTGTTGTTTTTTAAAACAAAAGATAAGAGAAATACCTTATAATTTCTTTGCTATCATGCCTTAGTATAATCGGGATTTTCCCAAAAGGATAGGGGTATACCGACGTGTACATATATGCAGGTCTGATATCCGAATCCAGTTATAGGCCTAGTTTAACATTGTTGTAATGGACACTATTTTGCGTCATATTTTGAAATTTCCATGACAATAATGAGCCCATAAAGAATTGGGTTATCAGGCCTGCAAATAAGTACACGTCGGGGCATACTAATTAAGATTTTTTGAAAAGTTGAGGGTCATTTTAATCGATAGATATATTATATGAAGCGAACGTTTTCTGACTAAATTATTTAAAGGCGTTTTGAAAGGCAAGGCAGTACTGAATACTGAAACCAGAGTTGCCAGGTTCGATTATTTTAATTCAAACCGTCTATATTTTGATTATTTTTGACGTCTTTGGGTTGTTGGATTATTTTTGGATTGTTTTGTCTGTAAGAAATTTTCATAAATACACGTTTTTGTTTTTTTCATACAATAACAATAACACATTTTGGGTAACACCATTTATTACTATTACTCTTGTGGATGGCATTTCTATATTTCTATAGGTATAAGGGTAAGCTAGACATTTTTTTCTGAAATTTGGATTACTTTTTACATTTGGATCATTTTTTCGTAATGGTTTGGATTATTTATAAAATATTATCTGGCAACCCTGACTGACCCTGTTCATCGTCGTATTCTGTGACGTAATCTATTTAATTGAGGAAACAGGCTCGTATTTCAAGATGGCTACAGCTGGATAAATTTTGTGTGCAATCTCCACTCTCCGCCGAAAAGACCCGACCTCGAGTCCATCCAATCATAAGGCGAATTCTTTACCATACATACCCCCATCACCATCATCGCTAGCTCAAGCTGTGTCTTTGCTCAACAATTACCACCCAAGTGAAAAGTAGGGTGAGTCAACATGGTCATGTTTGCTGAATAAACGACTGGGCGGGGATGTCGTGTAAATTAATGGAGGTGTAAGTGCGAGAACAAAATGACGATGGAAAGTAAAGATTGTCTCAGGAGAAAATGGCCATTACGATGTGTGTGTGTGTGTGTGTGTGTGTGTGTGTGTGTGTGTGTCCGGCAAAATATGGTCGATTTACCATTCAAATAAAGTTTTACCAGATCAATCAAGGCTACAGAGTAGTGCCGCGCTGAGGACCGGTCCTTAGACCGGTCCCACGGTCTTTTAGCTGTGAACCGAGGATCGGTCCGATAGTGGAAGACCGGCGGCGGTCCTCACTTCTTATCACCTTTCAACGGTCTCGCGCCATACTACCTCCCCAGCGATTCGTTGGCTCGGTTGCCTATCTTCCACCAATCACCACCCATCCCACTTAATTAATCACACCCACCCCCCTTTGCCATACACTAAACGACACAGACGACCATAGAGACAGACGACCACCTCCCTCCACTCCGCAAACCGCCCTTTCGTGTGTGAGATGGGGGGAACAGGAGGCACACGCCTTGGACGATTCCATTATACGGGGTAAATTTCAAAATTTACTACACCATAATGATCGCAATGACAATGATCTATGATGAAGGCATGACCCCTCTTCTCTAATGGGTTATTGTTTGAAAT
>NW_027624504.1:2500-8157 GCF_034508935.2 Berghia stephanieae | reverse complement strand
TTCCCCGTTCCTTAATCCTCAATGTTCCCCTTTTGACCTCTCCCCCCTCCCCCTCCTTTCTTCTTCCCCCTTTTCCTTTCCCTCTCTTTCTCCCCCCCCCCCCTCTTCTTTTTTTTTCCCCTTTAAAACCCCATCTGTAGATCCACACTTATTCCCCTGTTCCCTTTTTCCTTAGCCCTCACTGTTCTATTTTTCCCCCCCCCCCCCCCCCCCCCCTTATCTATGTCTCCCCCCCCCCCCCCCCTCTCCTTTTTCCCTTCTTATCAAACCCAAATTTGCTATCTCCCTTTTTTCCTAGTAAACTTATATCCCTAACCCAAAATTTTTTTTAACCTCTTAAACCCCCCCCCCCCCCCCCCCCCCCCCCCAACAAAAAAAAAAAAATAAGTGGACATATATTTATATGCTAATACCCCACTAAACGTGCTCAAAGCGCTTTAAAAAGGGGCCCCCTGCCCAACAGCAACACCTAAAATAGAAGAGCATACCCCATAGGGAATGGATTGGGGGAAGGTAGCGCCTTGATTGGAGTACCCTATTTGTGACGTCACCGGCGGAAATGTTATTAGAGAGAAAACGTCAGTTGGTTTGTGCGCAGCCGTCTCTCTTTTGCCTTTTGCGACTTCCTTTTTTTTCCCGACGGGGACATCATGGCCAGGAAATCTTTTTCCCCGGACGCACTATGCGCCGTAATATTAAGTCGAAAACCGATTTTAGATTAAACTGGTGGGGGGGGCCAAATGCATTATAATGCGGCTTTGGGTTATGGTAGGACACTCGCTTTGGGATGGAAGGTCCCTTGTTCGACCCTCGGTCGGCGATATTTGGTTTGGGAAAAAGGCTCTTATCCATTCTTCCCCTCTCGGTGTAAAATGGTATTGGCCGTTAACAGCGTTGTCCTGCCCAAAAAATTGTAATATCCCCAAACAGGCGTCATGCCCCGTCCTACAGTTAAATGTTGCTTTTGCCGGGGGCCCCTTGTAAAGCGTTTGAGCCCTTTAGTAGTATTGCTCTATATAAAGCTCATTAAAAAAAATTAAAAAAATGTAATCAAAAAAGGTGTGGAGCGGGCACTTGTATCAAACATGAAAAAAAAACAGAGTATGGGAAGAAGTGCCGATGAAAACAAGAATAAAAAATCAGGGGGGGTCAGTCCCAAAATTTCGGGGAAAATACGCTTCAACAGTCGAAACGCATTCCCTCGTAATTAATGACGCATGGTAACTAAGTAACTGGCTCAAAATTTTCGGAAAATGGGGGGACGCCTTATGAAATTTTCCGAAAAGCATAAAAGCGTATCCATGGAAAAAAAAAAAAAAACATTAAAAATTTTGATATGTTTTTTGACTTTTATACATTCTGATCACAAGACATTAAAAAATTCTAGCCCCGCATGAAGAAAAAAAAGTACAGATTTTTTTGTTTGAACCCGATGGCCCCCCGTTGCTGGGCGACATGATATCGGCTTTTGAATCCAATTGACACGACACCCTCCCCCTGGCCGGGAGAGGGCGGTCGCCCAACCAACAAGGGGGCTCCGCCATACGATAATGGAAAATTTAAGGCAATTCGGTCCCCATTAGTTTTTAAAACACCAAAAGTCTCCTCAGACATCAGCACAAGACCCATACGAGGAATAACTAAAAGTTTACAAATCATATTTTTAAAAATGAAAACTAAAAAAATAGTACATAAAAGAGAGATGAATTAAAAAGGAAAAGCTAAAATCATCTCCCAAAACTATATTATACATTCGACTGTTTCCCCCCAAGCCCAAAGGGCCCCACCCGGGGCGGGGCAAAATAAGTAATATCATTCCAAGACAAAGACAGAAAACAATTGGAAAACTGATAGGAAGTATAGAAAATACGAAGTACCCCCCTGCCCACTATGGGGGGTCGGGGAACCCCCCCCCGATAGGGGGATAGAAAACCAGCAAAACCCCCCGCCCCCGATGGGAGGTGGGAACCTCACCCCGATAGGGGGATAGAAGCACAGCAAGTACCCCCCTGCCCACTATGGGAGGTCGGGAACCCCAAGGGTTAATGAAAAGCTTTCTAAGCCTAATCGTCTTATGTTTAATTCTTTTTGTTGAGAATAATTTTATTTTGCGGCTATGTGGTCTAGTGGTATGACATCGCCCTTTTGGTCGGAAAGTCCCAGTTCGCCTCGCTCGCCCCATAGTAGAGCCCCTTGGAAAAAAGGCTCTTTATAATTCTCTCAGTATAGGGTAAAATGAGTATCTGGCCTTTAAACAGCGTTGTCTCTGTCAAAAAAAAATGTATTATGCCAACAGAAGTCTGTCTGTCTAATGTTAGTGTTGCTGTTGGCCGGGCCCCCTTGTAAAGCGCTTTGAGCACATTTAGTGGATATTGTGCTATATAAAAAAATCTTAATTATAAAAGCTCAAAGCTCAATTAAATAATATGGGAATGAAGCTTAAATGTGTTGCTTTCAAACTTTACGGTGTTTGTGGTGTGGTGTGTGTGTGTGTGTGTGGTGTGTGGGGTGTTGAACCCCATGACCTCAAGAAGTCGGGGAGAGCGGTTAATATAGACACGATGTTGGGAAACGATATTTTCATGAATTTTGGGGGGTTGGATGGCTTCGCTGTTAAAGCTACCACCTCCCCCGGCCAGAGGGAGTTGTAACGGTAAGGTGGTGGGTTCGAGCCCAATCGCCCAGAAGTTTTTTTCTCTATTTTTCTTCAGCACTTTTCTACACGCTTCAACAGCGTGACGCACTTCCTTCGAAAACGACGCATGGTTAACTTTAGAATGGTTAACTATCGGGAACAATGGGGCCCGCCCTTATGAAATATTTCTCCGATGAGCATAAAAGCGTATCCAGAAGAAAAAATTAACATTAAAAATCTGATCATGTTTTGACTTTTACACATTCTGATCACAAGACATATGAAAGTTCTGGCCAGAGAGAGGGAGAGAAAGAGGGGAGAGGGGAGAGAGAGAGAGGGGAGAGAGAGAGAGAGAGGAGAGAGGGGAGAGACTTGTGACCCATCTACTCCAAAAGCGATATGTGTCAATTCTATAACAGAATTTGGTTCATTAGTCTGATGTCACGTCGCCCAGCAACGGCGGCCATCATGGTTCTAAACAAAGAAAATCGTTACTTTTTATTCTTCATTCTGGCCAGAACTTTCATATGTCTTGTGATCAGAATGTGTAAAAGTATATATTATATCCCTCTTATCAAACCACATTGCACAATCCCAATAGATACGTCTCGTGCTGTTCGTAATAAAATAAAATCTCCATTCCTCACCCTTTTCTCTCTGACCCCCCCCCCCCCTTTTCCACTTAACTCCCCCCATCCCCAACCCTTTCCTATCTTTCCCTCTCCCCCTCTTCCCATCCCACGACTTTCCTTCTTTATCTCAGTCTCAATCCTATTACAGAAACAAAGGACAGTCGGTCCCTTGAACTCATTAAACCCCTAACACCGACTCTATCCGTAGTTTACACAGTTTACTTTTACCCCATGCCTATTTATTACATTTTTCTGAGACAAATCATATGCGTAGTATCAAAGCTAATCTTTTACAGTTTTTGAATGTTAATGATAGTTGAATAAAACTATATATGTATATGTCAGTTTTAAAACCCCCTATTTACCACCTATTGGAAAATCGTCCCCATTTATTACGATTCAATCGTCAGTTTTTCTCATCCAGATTTATTTCATTTTGGGATCAGCTTGGCATTCTGTAATAGAGCTCATATTGTCGAACAATATTATGTATAGAATGTGCTTGTTGCTTTCTGTTTGAGTAAGAATGTCTGTTTTTGTGTTGGGTGGGTGTGAAGTTTTGGGGAAAATTTGAAAATGTTGGTAAGGAGAGGGTTTTAAAACAATTTTTTTCCAAATTTTTAAAAGTAGTAAAAAATTTTAGGATTGGTGAGTTAACCGTCAACTGTCGACCTCTAGAAAGACAAGTATTTAAAATATTTGGCCAGAAAATGTCTTCAATTCGATCGATCGATTTAAATGACCCCCATCTTGGCAAAAAAAAATCTCAAACCTGGGACTTAAAAGGAAGATTCCGAAACCCCGGTTTGAGAGTTTTTGCCAAGATGAGGGGCCCTTTAAATCGATCGATTAATATTTGAGGACGAGTTTTTGGCCAAATTTTAAGATACGTGTTTTTTTTCTACAGTACGGAAATCCCTGTTGTGATTAGTCATCGCGTTCTTCCCCTGACAATTGGCATTGTCTTTGTAAAAAAAATACTACAAATAGTTAAATAAATAGTTATATAAATACATTAATTAATAAATAAATAAATAAATAAATAAATAAATAAAATAAATAAATAAATAAATAAAACAAATTTTTAAAGATATAAAAATAAATAAAGTATAAAAGATAGACAGCTAGATAGATAGATGTAGATGGATAGATGATAGAAGATAGATAGATAGAAGTAGATAGATAGAAAGAAGATAGATAGTTAGATAGATAGATAGACATATATTTTAATATGAATTATCTATTTATATACACATCGGCGTCCCAAACGAGTGAATGTTTTTATTTTAAGGGTTTCACGGCGCTTGAAACGCATTTAGGTCATATCGGCGCCAGTAAAAAGGAAAAAGAAAATGGGTCGTATAAAGTTTTAGTAATCAATTTACTCACCTATTCATAACACTGACTGTATCCGTATTTTACCAGGGTTACTTTTACCCCCTGCCCATTATTACATTTTATGAGACAAATTTAGGGTAGTATCAAAGCTAATATTTTTTGTTTTTACATGTTAATGGTAGTTGAAAAAACTATCTATGTACATGATCTTTTTTTTACATTTTTTTTCCATTTTGAAAAATAGCAATAATCTCTAGGATTTAGTGATTTAAAGCACCAAGAAAAAGTTTAAAACAAAGGGGAATGGTTCACTAGAGAAGAGATGTAGATTCCAAGAGCACACTAAACAGTAACGAAGCGTCTCATCCAGACACGGCACAGGATCCACTAAGAGGAATACACTCAAATGCTTACATTATACATTCAAAACAACAAGCATAACAACAAGATATGAAGTGAGTGAAGAGAGATGATTTACAAGGAAAAAAATATCATCCCAAAACAATAACTAGCTTTTTACTGTTTCCCTCCCCGCAATGAGTCCGGCAGGGCCAGGACAAACCAAGTCATCTCAATCCAAGACAAAGACAGAAGGCAAATTATTGGAAAACAGTTATAGAGAGATAGAAGAAACAGTAAGGCCTCCCGAGGACTTCGAGGAAAACAGTGTTCGAGTGTATTCCAGATACACGGTTAGAGAATGACACCGTCGGTATAATATAAGTTATTGATGCTAAGGGTTTAGATAAATACTCACATCTGATAGCCGGATAATAATGTGCAACGTACAGAAACTGTGTGAACGTTTTTATAATAATCTGATTGATAACATAATTAAGTGACAATAATCACCAAAAAGTGCTGTCTAAAAACAAGAACACAGGAACTGAGTGACGTAAATTTTGTTCCTTCTATAGATGTTACGCGGTTAGTTTAAAAAACAAACTCACAACATCCGCCACTCGGATATAAAGTCCCAATACAGAAAGTATTTGTAACCTTAAACGTTTATAGTCTGTGTGATAGAATAATTTAGTGATAACCAATCACCA
>NW_027624503.1:5000-8125 GCF_034508935.2 Berghia stephanieae | reverse complement strand
AACACAACCAACTGAATAAGAGTTCACATAAATTGATGATTGTGTGCGCTGGGCTAAGAATCTCACAACATTGCCATCCGGAAGTATAACGGACCAACACACATAACTGTGTGTAACCTTGAACGTTTATAGTCTGGTTAATACAGTGTATTGAGAATGTTATATATATATATATATATATATAATATATATATATATAAATATATAATATATATATATATTATATATATATAATATATATATATAGAGAGAGAGAGAGAGAGAGAGAGAGAGAGAGAGATAGTAGGGCGCTTGGCTAAGAAGCTCACAACATTGCCATCCGGAAGTATAACGGACCAACACACATAACTGTGTGTAACCTTGAACGTTTATAGTCTGGTTAATACAGTTTATAGCTAAGGAAGTCAAAAGATCTGTGAAGAAAGACAAGGAAGCATTCATGAACAGACTTGCAGAGAAAGCAGAAGCAGCAGCGACTGGAGGACACATGAGGATCCTTTATCAAACTACCAAGACACTTGCTGGAAAATATGGGAAACCAGAGGTACCAGTCAAAGACAAAGATGGGAAAACATATTTTTGGAAAAGAGGCTCAATCTGAAACGATGGAGGGAACATTTCAACTGCCTTCTGAACAGACCACCACCAGACAACCAGCCAGAAATTTTGCCTGCAAGGAATGAGCTACCAATTAGCTGTGATCCACCATCGATAGCAGAGATTGTGGGTGCCATTAACAAGATGAAAAGGGGGAAAGCTGCTGGACAGACCAGATTCCACCGGAGGCTCTAAAAGTTGATGCGGAAAGAAATGCTGAGGCCCTGCACCCACTATTTGAGAGAATCTGGAATGACGGGATATTCCCAAAGGATTGGAAGGAAGGACATCTATCAGCTTCCAAAGAAAGGGGACCTCAGTAATTGTAATAATTATCGAGGCATCACTCTTCTTTCTATCCCAGGAAAGGTTTTCAACCGTATTATTTTAGAGAGAATTAAGAATGCAACAGATGCTAAACTGCGGGACGAACAGGCAGGTTTTCGAAAAAACCGTTCAACCACCGACCAGATTGCCTCTCTGCGAGTCATAGTGGCACAGTCTATAGAATGGAACTCTCCTCTTATTGTCAACTTTCTGGATTACGAGAAGGCTTTCGACAGTATTGACAGAGCAACATTGTGGAAAATTCTGGCACATTATGGACTCCCTGAAAAGATAGTAAAACCTCATTAAGGAAATGTATGAAGGATCAAGTTGCAGGGTTGTACATGAAGATCAGCTTACTGACAGCTTTGAAATTAAGACTGGTGTCAAGCAGGGATGCTTGCTCTCTCCATTCCTGTTCATCCTTGCCATTGATTGGCTAATGAAGGAAACCTCCAAAGGGAGAAGAAATGGGATCGATGGACCCCCTGGACACAGTTGGATGATCTGGATTTTGCAGATGATCTGGCTCTTTTGTCCCACACCCAGGACCAGATGCAAGCAAAAACCACAATTATAAACAGCCTGTCGGAATCAATTGGTCTAAGAATTCACCCTGCAAAGTCAAAGGTCTTGAGGATAGGTACGCGTCAAAGGGAGCAGATCAAAGTTAAAGATCAGGAACTCGAAGATATAGACACTTTCTGCTATCTCGGAAGTATAATTGACAAGGATGGAGGCACGGAAGCAGAGGTGAAAGCACGAATAGGAAAGGCACAGGCTGCATTCCATCTTTGAACAGAGTTTGGGAGAACTAAAGATATCTCCCTTCAACTAAAGCTAAGACTTTTCAACTCAAACGTGAAGTCTGTCCTACTGTATGGATGTGAAACTTGGAACGCATCACAGGCATGTATAAGGAGGGTACAGATTTTCGTAAACAGGTGCATGCGTAAGCTACTCAGAATAAAATGGATGGATAGAATAAAAAATGAAGAAGTATGGAAAAGAACACAACAGAAACCAGTGGAAGAGGATATAGGAAGAAGACGATGGAGATGGATTGGACACACGCTTAGAAAGAATGACTCAACTATAACAAAGAAAGTATTGGACTGGAACCCTCAGGGCAGAAGATCAAGGGGAAGGCCACGAGGAACATGGAGAAGAATTAAAGAAGCTGATATACAGAGAAGTGGTAAGACCTGGAATGAGATAAAAAAGTTGGCTCAGGATAGAGAAGGGTGGAAACTGTTTGTCTGTGGCCTATACCCTGACCCAGGGTGAAAAAGGCAATGATGATGATGATGAATACAGTTTATTGAGGATTTTATATATATATATATATATATATATATATATATATATTATATATATATATATATTTATATATATATATATAATATATATATATACATATATATATATATATATAATATATATATATACATATATTTATATTATATAGAGAGAGAGAGAGATAGTATGGCGCTTGGCTAAGAAGCTCACGACATTGCCATCCGAAGTATAAACGGACCAACACACAAAACTATGTGTAACCATGAACTTTTATAGTCTGGTTAATACAGCTTAGTGAGAATCACTCACAAACGCGGGATGGCAAAATACAATAACAAAGTCTTGAGTGACGTCATCTTCGTTTCTACTATATACTTAATGACACTACATTGTATTTTGTCCGAACGATTTTTTCAGTGCTGGTGCACCTCTTCGGCTGACTATAAATCCATAGTTCTTTGTTGATATAATTTGCGTCCCTATCTATTCTACATGGTCTAATAAATGTTAATAAGAATCACTCCTGTTGTACAAAGTGAACAAAGTGCCCGACGGAAAAAAACAAACCCCAAACAATTGAGGTGCCTGCAGGGGTTTCGGGATCGGGACTTTCCACGTCATTGGTTTTCTTACCCCCCTGTTTGATCCAATGACAGATTCATTCTCGGATTTTTTCCTTCCTTCTTTCTTCTTTTTTCTGTTTGTACTTGCTCAGACCGTAGCCATCGTTATGTGAGAGATAATTCGAAGATGACGTCACTCAGGTCTTTGTTATTTTATTTTGCCATCCGCGTTCATGTAACAGATTATCGGCCCATTTTTGTCCCATTTCAGTGTGCAATATTATTATCAGTTCTCCCGCACAATGATAAACCTCGTATAAATCCCAAATAGGTCAGATA
>NW_027624502.1:5000-8140 GCF_034508935.2 Berghia stephanieae | reverse complement strand
TATTCTGTTTGTGTGATCACCTCATCAAAAGAAACTTTATGACAATAACTGAAAAATGTTGGGTGTGGAATTCCCCTCCCTCCTCCCCCCCCCCCCCCCTCCCCCACCTTACCCTACACGTTAAAATTAGAGCTAAAAATGGAAGGAAAATAAAAATATCAGGCCTGATGAAAAGTAATATAAAATAGAACGGTGACGTCAATGTTTTGTAAATATATTTTCACTTTTGCTAATAGAAAATTAGACCGTCATCAACAATGCTGAATTTCCATCCACTAATAAATAGAGGTGCCTAAATGAGTCAATAAAATGGAGATAAAGATAAAGGGAGTAATTCTGACTCATGAATGAACAACACAAAACAAACGACGTTTCGGACTTTGGCCTTTCTCAAGTAAACACAAAATACATATGTATATATATATATATATATATATATAATATATATATATATATATATATATATATATATATATATATATATAAGTATCAATCCACTGTTTAGGTGACCACTGTGAAATGCACCAATTGGAGACCAAGCATATGTCTTGTTCAAATTGATTAAACTGCTCAATCTTTGTTCAATGAGTATAGTTTGGTACCCTACAATGATTTATGAACATAATTCTGATGCTTGATGATCACAATGGTATATAGAAAATTACTCGGTCCCCCTACTGTTTTACTAAGTGTTTCTGCTGCTTTAAGGAGACATTTATTTGGTAAAAACATGTTTTTAGGGAGACCACATTAAAAACCTCTTTTAGGGAGCCCGGTATATGTTCATATATGTGTATACCTAAGAGTGCATTTTCAAGTGAGCTACCACCAAATTTCCTATAACAAAGTAAGTCCTTAAGAGCTTCATGGCCATAGTGTCGAAACTTATCCCAGTGTGCGTAGAGTGAAGTGGCCGAGCAATGCATTTAATAACTCATCCCTCCGAAGGGGGCGCTCAGGAAATAACCTGGGCTCAAACACGGCAAAAAATTTCCCAGTTGCTCCGTGCGCCATTGTTTTCACAGTCCCCGACCCCTTTAGAAGCCTGACGACCCAGTTAAGAACAAAGATAGAAGGGACCAGGCAGAGGAGTTGATTTGTTGTTGTTGTATACCACTGAATGGACTTGGTTTGTTTGTTTTTAAGGGTTTTACGGCGCTTGCAACACATTAAGGTCATATCAGCGCCAGTAAAAAGGAAGAAAATGGAATAATAAAAAGTTCTGGAACTACAATTAGAGCACCCAAGACAAAGTAAGTCTTAACCAGGACAAACTTGCTAATCTTCAGCAAGAATAAGACTCAACTTTTGATTTTGTTACTCAAGTGAAATATTATATCCACAACCAACATTGTATAGTCCATGGTAAGATAGAACCGAATGGGCACGGGGGAAAAGCCATTCCATTATAGATAGTATGCGCTTGGCTAAGAAACTCACAATATTGCCATCCGGAAGTATAACGGACCAACACACAAAACTATGTGTAACCTTAAAGTGTATAGTCTGGTTAATACCGTTTAGTGAGAATTACTCATAATCGTGGATGGTAAAAATCAATAACAAAGACCTGAGTTACGTCAACTACGATCTATCTATAGACAGGTTTTTGTCATTGATGTTGTTGAGGTCTATAATTGACGGTAAGCGGAGGTTGGTGTTTGGGAAATCTTTTGAGACCGTTGTTGAGTGCCCAGATGACTGGCGTCCATTGGGTTCAGGTCCCAAATTGGTGAAGTAAAATAACATAGATTTATTTGCTGGTATTTCAGAATCTCGTTTCAGGATATGTCCATACAGACTTCACCTGGTTTTTAGTATTGAAGAGAGATCAGTGTTTTGTTACACTCTTGGTACAGTGTTTTTAGTGGGTTTTTTTGTTTTGTTTTTTGGTAGGTATTTGATTCCCCGAACTGTTCTAAGCTGTTTAAGATGGAAGGTGTCGTAGTAGTAGTCACGATTATGAAGATGATGATGATGATAATGATGCTGATGATGACGACGACGACGACGACGATGATGATGATGATGATGATGATGATGATGATGATGATGATGATGATGATGATGATATTAATTTTTACTTATTATAATAGTTATGGGGAAAATAATGATAGTAGTTCCAGTAATAGTGACAATGGCGATAAATATCCTAACAGTGATAATAATATGAATGTTGCTGATTTTATAATATTTCATACATACATATATTATATGCATACACCACACACACACACACACACACACACACACACAAACACAAGCACACACACACACATATATATATATATTATATATATATATGTGTGTGTGTGTGTGTGTGTGTGAGTGTGTATGTGTTTGTGTGTGTATTATCTTTTTTTTTAAGTTGTTGGTGGTAAACATTGTTCAATACAGCCCATGTTAAATTTCTACAAGAGAGCTCTGCATTTCTTACAAATCTAAAAATCCTGTAACTATTTTTTTACAGAATGATATACGAACAAGTTGCAAACTTTTTTTTCAGTAAAAGGAACAAAATGGTCCCTATTTCATTGGAAGTGTAAAACCACCCTTCCTGGGACTGGATAAACACCTTGTGTAATTTATCTTCTGGTGTCTGAGGTATATCTTATTTTATAGTCTAAATATAATATGCTGGTAGTTAATAAAGATCATGCGTCCTCGCTGTTACATCCTATAAACCGAAAAATTGTCTATTATCCTGATACTGAAATAGTTATGCCACCTTTATGTAACCTATTCATTATTTCGTTATTAATACTCGGATGGACTGGTTACATACACATTCCAAGGATTTAGGAACCAAAAGAGTAGAGGGTTTGATGTCACGATTTTTCTTCCCCATTAAGGGTAATCACCCGTCGACTCAAATGGTTATTTAAAATTTGTGCGTCACAATTTTGTATCTGTTCATTCACATCAAACAACTCAGATAAAAGGTAAACCTTTTGGTACAAAGTGGATGCTTGATGGTCTCTTTGATGTGAACAACTCAGTGGTTACTTATACAAGGAAACCTATTTGTACAAATTAATATGCTGTTTAAATAAAATTTAAAAAATGTGAACTGAGCTTTCCGTGAGCAAATACCATCAATCATGACGAGGCCAATCAAGCCAGCAAATTCAATTTACACG